>NC_064868.1:54087485-54284985 GCF_024139225.1 Suncus etruscus | reverse complement strand
CCATTAATTACAAAAGACTGATTACAACAACAGTGATGGAATAGAATTCCTAGAACCATAAAGACTCTATCCTAGCCTTCATCCTATGACCTGTGCAAATACCAAGATCTCTAGCTACAGAAGTCTGATACTATTATCCACAACTGAGCAGAAAATTTCCTGGCACCATAAAAAGACCTTAAGGTGTGAAGATGAGCGTGTATGGAGCCTGTAGTAGTTCCCATGGCAGTATGCTTCAAGGGCAGAGAAACACTGTATCTCTTAGGCCAAGGGAATTCCCTGTTTAAATTTCCCAATATTTACTGTGCCTATGCAAAAAAAGACACAAAACTTTGCCACACCATTTTTTCTTTTTCTTCTCTTTTCTATTTTTCTTTCCTTTTATTCTTTTTTATTATTTCAATTTTTTAATTTACTTTCGTTCTCATGGTTATTATATGATGGTGGTTGATTTTTAGTAGCTGAGTGCCTTTTTCTTGTTTTGTAGATGCTGATTTTTTGTCTTTGTTTTAGTTTTAGTTTAGTTTTATTTTGTTTATTCCTTCTTCACTTTCTTCTTTTAAAGAGATATTTATAAACTCTAGAAGGAATCCTCCCAGTTTTGTGGTTGTTGCTATTGTTGTTTTTGTTTTTGTTTCCAACAGAACCACATAACATGAATAATCTTGTTCTGCTTCATGAATTGAGGGGAGAAAATGGAGGGTACCATGAGTGGAAATAAAAAATGATCAGACTCAAACACCAAACCCAAAGTCAGTATCAACAGAATCGATACCCAATCTACAATAAGCTATACACAGAAAGGAGCAGTTAACATTAGCAGATCGGGGTTGGGGAAGCAAGAGTGGGAGATATGGGATGCATGCTGGGAATAGGGTTGGAGGAAGGACAACACTAGTGATGAGAATGACCCTGATTTATTGTCACCATGTACCTTAAATATTACTGTTACAGTGAAAGATTTGTAATTCACTTTGGTCACAATAAAATTATTTAAAAATGGATCAAAGTGAAAAATTTGCCAATATTTTATATGTATATTATTTGTGTTTTTATGAATGAAGCTGTCATTATTTTTTATGCTTACAATCATAAGATTTGGTTATTTCCTTTTCTTTAAAATTGATATATATATGCACTGTACATTTTCACTGACTTTTGTATATTTACTAAAATATATCAATTAGGGGCCATGAGATAGCATGGAAGTAAGGCATTTGCCTTCCATGCAGATCGACAGTGGTTTGAATCCTGGCATCCCATATGGTACCCCGTGCCTGCAGGGGCAATTTCTGAGCGTAGAGCCAGCAGTAACCCCTGAGCACTGCCAGGTGTGACCCCAAAACCAAAAAAATACAAAATAAAATAAAATATATCAATTAATAAATAATAGACTGATAGAATTTTAAAATATTTATAGTTATGTTAACCTATTAGTTCAAACTTGTGTTCTGAAAGGGTCAACAGTATATTCAAAGATATCTACTAAGTAATATAAATAATCTTATTATGATAGAAAAGACAGTGAGATTTATTGCAGGGTATTTTCATAGATTTCACTGGGTATACTAAGTAATGTGTTCCAGTCTCAATTTTTCAGGTTTAACCTACATATTCCCAACTGTCTTAAGAATTATTATACTTGGGGGCCAGAGAGATAACACAGCGGTAGGGCATTTGCCTTGCACGTGACCAACCCAGGAGGGACAGTGGTTTGATTCCTGGCATCCCATATAATCCCCTGAGCCTGCCAGGGGCAATTTCTGAGCACAGAGCCAGGAGTAATCCCTGAAGTCTACCGGGTGTAACCCAAAAACAAACAAACAAAAATTATTATACTGTAACATGTCCCAGGGAATAAATCATTTTATTTTTAAACCAATTTAATATCTGTATTTATGTCTATGTAATGCATTCATCTGAAAAAGTATGTACTGAACATATTTATGTAACATATTATAAAATTCTGTATATGGAATCTAACATAATAGTAATGGAGAAAATGTTTATAATTTTATTTCTAGAAAAGGTAGTACATTCACATAATACAGTTTGCTTAAGTTGTGAAAAGATATACAATTAGCTATTTCCCAACTTCATTTTCCTAGTTACTCACTTCCCCATTCTTTTCCCAGAGGTAATCATAAATCCCAACTTCTTGTATATCTTTCCAGAGATAGTTTATACATATACTCTTAATTATGAACTTACCATTTATTCTCTTTATGTACAAATGGTAGCATTTTATACCACTATACTCATAATAATAAAGTATGTTGGACCATAAAAATGGTATCCAAGCCACTAATATTTTTATTTATTTGCCTACCATTGAGTTTTCTGTAAGAACATAATAGTTTTGCTTACCAGAACCAGGACATGTCTTCTAGGCAACTTCAATTTTTTCTTACATACAGTATATAACAAATACCTCTATGTTACTATTTTGTACATGCACAAAAATTTATACTCATACAAGTAGAATTTCTGGTTCATATGTCATGTACATTGTGGATTTGATTACTTTGGAATCATTCCTTTCTGAATAAAAAATTTCCTGGACTTTTAGTTGGAAGCCATGTAAAATAAAGCCATATTTTTGGAAGATTATAATTTTTCTTACATCTAGTATATTTTCAATGTGGCAGTTCTTTTAGAATCTATAGCTCTGGATTTGATTAACAAGAATATTGCAGGTATCTTCATAAGAAAATCCCCTACACTTGTACATAACTTTACTCAAGAGTACAGACTCTGAAAATATGGCTTATATTAGTGATTCCTGTTTAATATCTCATGTTGTCTTTTCTCAGCCCTCAAATAGGCATAGGAAACACCCAACCTCCCACATGCTCATACACTCTATTACTGTTGTTGTAAATATGTGTTTGACCCTATGTTATATTAATATATATATTCATATATATATGGACTCAACTTACATTTTGAAACTCAGCTAAGTCTTTATTAGCTGTCTTATAAGTATAGTCTAGAGCAGGGGTCTCAAACTCAATTTACCTGGGGGCTGCAGGAGGCAAATTCGGGGTGAACCTTGAGTGTAAAGTCAGTAGTAAGCCTTGAACATTGGGGGGTGTGATCCAAACAACTAAAACAAAACAAAACAAAAAAGATTCCTCTAGGGCAGGGCCACAAAAAGTTGTACGAGGCCATGAGTTTGAGACCCCTGGTCTAGAGTGATCTCTGAATTCTCCTGTGCTGGCTCTTGTTTTCTTCTGCCAGTCTTCTAATCTAATACATACATTATATTTCTGCTCCTTTTCTTACTTTGTATCCTTTGAATGAAGACTGAGATGAAAAATTAAGATAAAAATTTTGCTTTGGGGCCTATACCCAGAAATGCTTCGGGACTACTGCTAAGCTACTTCTCAGTGCTTAGGTATTATTAAGAAGCTATAAAAGTATATCTGGTGCCCAGCATAGGAATCAGGCCTTCTGCATACAATAGATACCCAGTACATTGAGCTCTCTCCAAACCTGAGATAAAAAATTTGAAAAGGCTGAAAATATTCTCCATAAATCAACCAGAAGTTCAGAATATAATTCAAAATTATGATTAATGGATCAAAATAATAACAGTAGGGAAGGCATCTACTTCAACACAGCCGATCAAGGCTCAATCCCTGCCATCCTATATGGTACCCCCAAGCCAGCCAAGAGTGATTTCTGAGCACCACCAGTGTGACCATAAACCAAAAAATAAAATCTTCCTTCAGAAAAAATAATAGGCACTCTTAATTTAACTTTTAATGCACACTGAGCTTTGATTTCTGGGAGTGATTTTTCCCACAGGCTTTCTTTCCTGTATGTGTTCTCTGATGTACAATAAGATTTGATTTCTGGGTAAAGGCTCTCCCACATTCTGTACATTTATAAGGTTTCTCTCCTGTATGAGTTCTTTGATGTACAGTGAATGTTGATTTTTCTCGGAAGGCTTTGCCACACTCACTACATGGATAGGGTTTCTCTCCTGTGTGTGTTCTCTGATGTATTATGAGCTGAGATTTCTGACTAAAAGCTTTCCAACATAGCGTACATTCATAGGGTTTCTCTCCTGTGTGAATTCTCTGGTGTATGATGAGCTTTGATTTTTCTCTAAAGGCTTTGCCACATTCATTACATTTATAGGGTTTTTCTTCTGTATGAATTCTTTGATGTATAATGAGATATGACTTCTGAGAAAATGCTTTTTCACATTCATTGCATTCATAGGGTTTCTCTCCTGTATGACCTCTCTGGTGTAACATGAGATAGGATTTCTGAGAGAATGCTTTCTCACATTCATTACATTCAAAGGGTTTTTCTCCTGAATGAATTCTCTGGTGTACACCAAGATTAGATTTTTGAGTGAAGGTTTTCCCACACACATTACATTCATAGGGTTTCTCTCCTGTGTGAGTTCTTTGATGTACAATAAGAGTTGACTTTTCATTGAAAGACTTTCCACATTCAGCACATTTATGAGGCTTTTCTCCGGTGTGAGTTCGCTGATGTATAATAAGAGTTGACTTATCACTAAAAGTTTTCTTACACTCATTACATTCATGTGGTTTCTTTCCTGTATGAGTACTATGGTGTATGATTAGGTCAAGCTTTTGTATAAAAGATTCCCCACATTTAGTGCATTCAAAGGTTTTCTCTCCTGCATGTGTTTTCTGATGGACAATGAGATTTGATTTCTGAGTGAAAGCTTTTCCACATTCATTACATTCATAAGGTTTCTCACCTGTGTGAGTCCTATAATGAATAATGATGGTTGACTTCTCTCTGAAAGCTTTTCCACATTCAGGACATGCAAAGGGTTTCTCTCCTGTATGAGTTCTCAGGTGTATAATAAGCTGAGATTTTTGGCTAAATGCTTTTCCACATTCAGTACATCCAAAGGGTTTCTCACCTGTATGAGTTCTCCAGTGTACAATGAGGTGTGATTTCTTGTTGAAGGTTTTCCTACATGCAGTGCATTCAAAAGGCTTCTCTCCATTTTTAATTCTCTGATGCAAGCTTAGAACTTTATTTTTCTTGAGGACCTTCCCACACTCTTTATATCCATAACGTTTTACTCCAAGATTTGTTTTCTCAAATTCATTATGAAGGAATAATTTTGCACATCCATTATCATATTTCTCTCCTACAGAGCTGCTACTAAACAAGTCTAAATTATCTACCATATTATTTCCAAACGACTCAGGTTTATAAGGTCTTTGTATGGAAGAAATAAGGTTTGTACACAGATGAAAAGTAGTGCCAAATTCATTATAACCATTCTTGATGGGGGTAAATATTCTCTTGTTAGGGAATCCAATATCCATCAACAAGCAATTATCTTCATTTTCCTGGTATTGTCTCTCAATCTGTTCTTCTATTTGGTATAATCTCTCAATCTGTTCATCAACATGATATTCTTCTGAAATAAAAAGTATAATAAGACATTTTTATAACCTAACAATAGGAAAAATACATTCTTTAGAAACTTCCTGCCATATGAAAGCCGATACTATCTCAGTTTCTAGAGAATCTTTATTATGAAATTGTTGCATCTTTATTAAGTGATGATTAAATCTTTCCTAGATATTTCAATCATTTTGGGTATCTTAACCTAGGATATGAACTCTTAGTTGTACTCTAGTTATACTATATCCACATAGATAGAATATAGTGTTAATTCATTGACTTAAATCTTAAAATGTGGGGTTGGAGCTGGGCTGGAGCAGTATGTAGGGGACTTGCCTTGACATAGCTGACCCAGGTTCAATCTCTGGCACCTCAAATGTTCACCCGAGCCTTCCAAGAGTGATACTTCAGCATACAGTAGTAAGCTCTAAGTACTTCTAGATGTGGCCCAACAACTAAACAGAAAAATAATAAAATATTTGGGACGGAGAGATAGCACAGCGGTAAGGTGTTTGCCTTGTATGCGGAAGGGCGCTGGTTCAAATCCCGGCATCCCATACGGTCCCCCAAGCCTGCCGGGGGCAATTTCTGAGCGTAGAGCCAGAAATAATCCCTGAGCATTGCCAGGTGTGACCCAAAAACCAAAAAATATATATTATCAATGCTGAATGCACATTCTCAATGAATAATAATGCCCTAAAATAATTTACCAAAATCAATGAATTTACCAAAGCAGTGAATAACCTAAAATCTTTTCACAAGCTAAATTTACCTTTCTATGTATCCAAGTTTTGGACCAGGTATAGCCCATAATAATTTTTAAGTACAAACTTAAAGGCAAAGTATATCCTTTCAAAAGAAAAAAATGTAACATGTTATCTCTTGACTAGGAACCCAGGTTGTTTTATTCATTTTCCTTAAACTTCTTAAACCAAAATCAAGCTGAAATTTTTCTAAACTAGTTAACGAGTAGTTCTACATTTAAAATTTTTATTGGGAAAAAATATTAGTAGATCAATTGTCAAAATTTAACATAAAGATATCCAAATTATTAAAGTGTTTCTCACACTCAAATTGCAACTTAAACTCAGTCAAAATTATACAATTGAAGGCTAACTAAAATATTATGAATAGGTAGATTAGTAAATTAGTATTCGAACATGAATTCCTCAATAATGCTTAAAATATTTTATTAATTTAATGTATATTATTTAGATTTAAAACAAACCATTTATACATCTAAATAAAAACTGCCATAGGAAATGTAAACAAATGACGATTTTTGTACACTGTATGAGTTTAACTCAATTATGAATAACTTTATCTATGAAAAAACTATTATAAACATCCTTGTAACCACATTTAAATTGAAAAAATTGCAACTTACAGCTTTGAGAAATAATTTCCTAAAATTTCTGCATGCTCTATGTTTAATTACTTAGTGGATGACTCTATTTAAAATTAAATTGCAGTAAATTGTACTAAGCACTAAAAGAATGCTAATTTTTAGCTTTTGATGTATGTGTAAATATATAAAGCAGCTGAAATTATAATTTGGAGTAAGAGATGCATTAGTTTAATTCATAATAAAGATCAAGTAATAAGTAAATACTTGGGTTTATAGTTCTACAAATGATACTTTAAAAGAAAATTAGTCACCTTTGATGCTATATAATTTTATATATTAAAGGAAATGCATTTTAGAAGTATTTCACTCAACACAAATGGAATAGCAGAATATGATTTTAATATTAAATAATTTGTATCTAAGCAATAATCACTAATGAATCATGAAAAAGAGACAACCATCCACTGTACATAGTAAAATCCTGTATCTGAACAAGCTCTAAGTGCCAAGTTTTAAGAAAAAGCAGAGGATTGAGGAGTATATAAAATATACCAAGGATTCTTAACCAGGAAATACAGAATGTGGGATCTTAATGAATAGTGAATTAAAAAATAAAGACATGATATGTGAGACCAGTAGGAGCAGCCATAAGCAGTGGCCAGAGATTTCATTTAAAAGGTGCTAATTGGAAAATGGGAAAATCTTACATATAGTAAGTTCTTATCTAATAGGGAGAGTAACTCATAAATTTTATAGTGCAGGGCTGCCTTTCACATTGAATGTTTGTCATAGAGACTTGACTTTGGCCTCAATGGATAGGATAGCTATTGTATAACCCAGAACCTCAGATCCCAACATTGGTACCTGAAAAGTTTATGGCATCAGCACCAGAAATAAAACTTCCCCTGGAGGCCCATGTGCCACCCTGGAATCAACCTGACGATGACAAGGAAACAGTTACAACTTGATATGCAGGTAAGTCACCCTACCTCACCACCCAACGGTGAGATGAAATTGGAAGACACTGTCCTAGGATCTGTGCAAGAACCAAGATCTCTAAGTACACAAGACTGACTACAACTGCAACTATGCAGAATTTGTCCTAGGGCCAGGAAAAAAGACTTAAACCTAGGCTTCATCCTAGGACCTATGCAATAAACAAGATTGCTAACTATAGAAGACTGACCTTGACAACCACAACTGAGCAGAACTATCTCTGGGATCATAAAGAGAGAGATTGGGGTTAGATAACCAACAAATTTGGGACTTGTAGTCAGTTTTTTGACAGCTTGGTACATGGGTGGAGACAGCCTATATCTCTTTGGCTGGTAGAATTTATTCTTTAATTTCCACAATGTTTGCTGTGCCTATGCAAAAATAAAGAAAGCCACATCTGCCCCTCTAGCTCTACCCCCTTTCTTCTTTTCTTTTTTAATTTTATTTATATTATATATAGAAGCTCCTGCCTTTTTCATAAAATCATAGAACTTGAGCCATTTTCATCTGTCTCATATTTCTATGTCTTCCTACAAATTGAGGGGGGGAAGTGAATTGGACCCAGGGGCCAAATGGTCCCAGGAGCATTGAGTGGTAAAAAAAAAGAGATCACATCTAAAAACCCATCCCAAAGTCAATGAAAATAGAATCAAGAGACCCAAACTACAACAAGCTACACACAAAATGGACCTGTTACACTGGTAGTCCTGGGAGCAAAGGGTGGAGGTATAGGATGCATGTGATGAACTAAGGTAGAGTGAGGTCAACACTGGTGGTGAGAGTGGCCCTAAATCACTGTCTCTGGTACTAAATGCCTGAAATACAACTATGAAAGACTTGCAATTCACAATGATCTCAATAAAAATATAGTGCTAGTGGAATCAACCTCCAGACCAGAAGTAGCTGTCTGTCAATTGTGGTTAGAGTTTAGGCGGGGGAAGCCCAAAATTCTGAGATGGGTGAGACCAGTAGGAGCATAAGCAGTGACCAGGAATTGGTTTTAAAAGCATTAGTTGGGGGGCCAGCAAGGTGGCGCTAGAGGTAAGGTATCTGCCTGGTAAGCACTAGCCAAGGAAGGACCACAGTTCAATCCCCTGGTGTCCCATATGTTCCCGCCAAGCCAGGGGCAATTTCTGAGTGCTTAGCCAAGAGTAACCCTTGAGCATCAAACGGGTGTGGTCCGAAAAACCAAACAAAAGCATTAGTTGGAATCAAACCTCTGGTCCTTGAAACCATAGGTAACTGCCTATCATTTTTGGGTGGAGTTTGAGAAAAAACAAGCCCCAGTTTAAATCCAGCTAAGGTGGGTGTGAATAGCAGGAATAGTCATAAGCAATAGTCAGAGACTGAATTTACGAAGTGCCAGTTGGAATCAAACCTCTAGTACATAAATCCAAACACAGTTGCGTGCTGGTTGTGGGCAGAGTTTGGGGGATGAGACCAGCAGGAAAAGCCATAAGCAGTGGCCAAATATTAGATTTAAAGAGTGCCAGTTGGTATCAAATCTTCAGTATGTGAACACAGATGCAGCTGCCTTTCGGTTGTGGGAAGAGTTTGGGGGGTAAGCCCCAGTTTGAATCTAGGTGAGACGAGCAGGAATGAAACTGAGCAGTGAAGAAAGATTGAATTTTAAATGTGCCAGTTGAAACCAAACTTCCAAGATGAAGCTGTCTGTTGAGAGAAAAGTTTGGGAAAAACAAGCCCCAGTTTGAATCCAGCTGAGGTGTGTAAGACCAGGAGGGAAGTTGCTCTGCTTTACTCCATGGCTGTGCATTTCTTCCAGTCAAGGAGCTGCACCACAACACTTAAGAACAGTGCCATACACCAAAGATCACAATGAGAAAACTACACAAAACCAAAACACAACTTGTTACTGAAAGTGCTAATTCTGGAGACCAAACACCTGCCGCCTACATTAAATCTCCAATCAGGACTTTATATATATATATATATATATATATATATATATATATATATATATATATATATATATATATATATGTTAAGGATGTTCAAAGAACTTACATGATGGAATGAACAACTAATGAGATTCAGGATGATATAAGAGTAGAAATGAGAAAACTACCAACTGGAAAGCCTCACCAGCAGAGTTGCAGCTGCTGAGGACATAATCAGTGATGCAGAATATTAGCTGCATGAAACCTCCATACAAGAGAAGAGACTGCATTAAACCTCCATACAAGAGAAGAAGCTAGACAAAATACTCAAAGAAAGTAAACAGATGTCAATAAATGTCTGAAGTAACCTCAATAGAAACAACATAAGAATTATTGTGGTCTCAGACACTGGAAAAAAAAAACCATAAATAGTCAACAGTCAGGGACATAATTGATAAGAAATTCCAAACTAAAACATGCATGCAAGCACATACTGGATGCCCAAAGAGTACCAATTAAAGAGACACAAAGAAAAGCAGCCCACGGCACATACTACTCATGATGATGAAAACCAGATAGGGATAGAATATTGAAAACTCCAACAAAAAGGTAGCATTTAATCACATGACATTTATTTATCTCGAAGTCAATGGTTCACTCAAAGTCAATGCATCAATTAAAAGACAGAGTGGTAAAATGGATCAAAATATTAAATTCAGGGCCAGAGAGATAGCATTGAGCTAAGGCATTTGCCTTTCATGCAGAAGGACGGTGATTCAAATCCCGGCATCTCATATGGTCCCCCGTGCCTGCCAGGAGTAACCCTGAGTGATGCCAGGTGTGACCACCACCACCACCCAAAAAAAAAAAAAAAAAAATATATATATATATATATATATATATATATATATATATATATATATGCAGAGCAAGCATAGACACTAACTCAAAGGGTGGAGGATAATTATTCAAACAAAGAACTCCCTTAAAAGGCAGGTGATCATTATCACTATGTGCCTTAAATATTACTGTGAAAGATTTGTAATTTACTATGACCACAATAAAAAAATCAGGTGAGGTGCCAGAGCGATAGCACAGCTGTAGGGTGTTTGCCTTGCATGCAGTCAATCCAGAAAAGACAGTGGTTCGAATCCCAGCATCTCATATGGTCCCCCAAGCCAAGAGATATTTCTGAGTACATAACCAGGAGTATCCCCTAAGTGTTACCAGGTTTGGCCCAAAACAAACAAAAAAAGGGCAGGTGAGGCCATATTAATATCAGTCAAGACAGATTTTACCCTTAAAAGGCTATAAGAGACAGAGATGGGGCAGGCTTCTGGCAGATCTCTGTATGTGCCAGAGGCCTCTTGGCCCGGCCTAGGGTAGGGGGGCCCGGACCTGGGTCACCCGACCCCCCTCTCCCTCTTTCCTCTGGATCCCCAAGGTGGGTTCCTGGGAGGACCTGATGGGGCACCCTGGGTTTTCCCCACTTCCAGGCCAGATCTGGAAATTGGCTTAGGGGGTGGTGTTTGATCTGGGGGGTGGCAGATAGCTGCTCAGCTATACTCAGGCTGTCACTGGCAATTTCATACCAGTCTACATGTTGCAAACCGCGCGGGGGCTAGCGCCCCTGCTTGAACATATAATCCTCCCAACCATCAGTACCCCAGATTTTCCCTTCTTAACTTCAGAAACACACAGTTCTAATCTCAGATCAAAGACATACAGTGGATCTAACAATCCCAGAACTATTTAGAAGGACATAAATTGAACACATATCTTTTGAATATTTTATGTGTATTTTCTTTAACAGCTATAACTTTCTCTATATATTCTTCTACCATGATGTTTCTATCCACTTTTCATCTTGTCTTTCCTTTGTAAGCTGTTCAGTAAGGATTGTTGGTGGAACTGTCCCTCAGTTTAATGCCTATGATTGAACTATGTCATGGAAATTGCTGGTCTTGTTCCTATTGCCTCCAGATGCACTGATAACGCTACATGGCACTAATCCTTGTTTGCATAGACACATTAAAATGGGAAAACACTATACATACAGATAAGTTCTTATCTAATAGAGGTAGAAACACAGAAATCTCAGTTCAATGTACCTTACACCCTGAACATTGATATAATGACCTGGCACAGGTCTCAGAAGAATGGGCATCCTCCATTCACGCCGGAACCAGGCAAGCTATCTACGAAACATCCAAGGTCTTTTATAGCAACAACTGGAAGCAATCTTCTACCAGGAAAGACACTACCAAGGGTCTGACATCAACCTCCTAAAAAGAGACTTCCCTTTACACTGAGAAGACTTGACAACAACAATGACCTGCTCTACAGGACATGGTTCTCTCTATTGCCCCTTAAGTGTAAGGTGAAACGAGAGGATGCTCTGCACCATCCTGACTGCAATATGGGATATGCAGACTCCAGGATCTTTAATACAGAAGCATGATACCAACAACAGAGACTACGTGAGGAATGGAGATGTATTGCCACTACAGACGATGACTTGGATTGGACAACTAGTTTGCCTGGAGCCCAGAGTCAGTCCTGTGCCAGGAAACTTCAGGGGTAGGGTCTCCTTGTATTTAGGCCATAATGTTTCTTTCCATGTCCCTTATATTTTGGTGGGCCTATGCAAACAAATGCCATAACACCGGTTTTTACTATGTTCCCTTGACTCCAATCCTTAAGAAAAACAACCCACTAAAAATCTTGAGGTTAACTTAAACTAGTAAGCATGCGCATGGAACTAGATGAATGTACTTTGCCCTCAATGTTTAAGGAGTTACATAAGTCTAATGTCTTTAGATTATATTATGTGCTGCTAAGAAATAGTATGTACTACAACTGAGGATTTGAGAGACAAAGTAATTGTATTGTACATGGGTTCAGTTTTGCTTTTCTTAAAGTTCTTTGGCTGAAAGTTCAAGGCTGGGATATCATCAATGGGACTACCGAGAATTCTGTTTATGGGTGATTCTGCTTCCACTGTAACTTTACCCTCTCCTCTTTCTTTGCATCTTTGTTGTCATAATTAAAATTTAAAAAAAAGAGACAGAGATGGATAATTCTTTTTTTTTGGGGGGGGTCACATCCAATCGCGCTCCAGGTTACTCCTGACTCTGTGCTCAGAAATCACACCTGGAAGGCTTGGGGGACCATATGGGATGCCAGCATTCAAACCACTGTAAGTCCTGGATAGGCTGAGTGCAAGGCAAATGCCCTGCCACTGTGCCATCTCTCTGGATTCTAGATGGATAATTCTTAATAATCAAGGGATATCTACAACAGGAAGAAATCTATCTCCTTAAAAATATATGTACCCAATGAGTGGCCAACAAAATATTTAATACAATTGCTGATAGATTTTAAGATATCAAAAACAATAAAATAAAAGTGGGAGAAAAGTACGCCTGCCCAGTGGGGCCAAACTGTGAAAAATTGTGAGTGCTGCCTGTGTGTGTCTGTCTCCTGTCCTGTCGCGTGAAACTCTTGGGAGTGGGCCGAAAAGAGGCTCCAGAAAACTAACTCTCCCAGAAGCTCATTCTAGGGCGGGAATGCCAAGGAACTGCTTCATAATGTGAAAACCGGCGATAAGCAGTACTTTGCAGAAGCCAGGTCCCCTGTTTGTGACATCAGGCTGGGAAAATCTACAAAACTACGCCTGCGCATTGGGGCCCGACTGTGAAAAATTGTGAGTGCTGCCTGTGTGTGTCTGTCTCCTGTCCTGTCATGTGAAACTCTTGGAAGTGAGCCGAAAAGAGGCTCCAGAAAAGCACTTTGCTCCACTTCGCTACACGGCCGTGCGCTCTTTCTAAGGAAAGAACACCATTGTAACAAGAAAAAAAAATCACACTAAGAACTGTGCTGGATCACTGAAGCCCAGCATTTTCTCCGGACTGTCTTCTCTGCTGCATACTCAGGCCTAAGATTTGATCCTGTGAAAGGCTTCATCCATGGAGGACTCCCCTCCCTTGGAGGCAAGTCAACCCACCCAGAAAAGGTGGAGCCAGAGGAGTGTGGCTGCCTACATCATTTAGCCAATGAATACCACCACAACACGTAGAAAAACCCACAATAATTAATCTCTTCAAGGCGTGTCTCGCTGAGGCGTGTGTTTTCTGTTGGAGTTGTGGATTGTGCTGGTTTCTTTAGCTTGGCAGACATTTGGGGACTTCTCCTGGCATCCCCTGACGGCTTGCCTCGGCTGAGGTGAGTGTTTGGGGGCCGGAGTTGCGGATCAGGCTGACTGCTGGACCCCTAGGCCCGGCAGACATTTTGGGACCTCCCCCAGCCTGCATAAACCTGGGAACTTTGACCTCCTTCAGCATTAATCTCTTCAAGGCGTGTCTCGCTGAGGCGTGTGTTTTCTGTTGGAGTTGTGGATTGCGCTGGTTTCTTTAGCTTGGCAGACATTTGGGGACTTCTCCTGGCATCCCCTGACGGCTTGCCTCGGCTGAGGTGAGTGTTTGGGGGCCGGAGCGCGACCGCGCACTCCACCTAGCCAATGAGTACCACCACAACACGTAGAAAAACCCACAGCGTAAGCGTGACAATGGGGAGACTACGCAGACCAACTTCAACCATAGAGAATGAAGATGGAAACTCTGATGACCCAACAACGACCAACTACCTAAGCAGTCTTTCAGAAATGGAGTTTAGAGACGAAATATGGAGGTTGCTAACAGATATCAAAGAAAGTATAAATCAGAACACTAATAAAAATCAAGAGAATATGAAGATAGAAATCAGAAAACTCCAAACTGAAATATCAGATCAGATAACAGGTCTGAAAAACTCAGTAGACGAATTGAAGAACATAATGGATGAGCTTTCCAACAGGTTAATAGCAGCTGAGGATAGAATTAGTGCTTTAGAAGACGAGATGCATAACAACTTTACACAGCAGAAGAGATTGGAAAAAAGCCTCAAATCAAATGATCAGACAATGGAAAATTTACTCAAAGAATATGAGAAGATGAAAATAGAAGTCTTTGATAAGCTCAACAGAAACAACTTTAGAATCATTGGAGTTCCAGAGACCCAAGAAGAAAATCTTCAGGAAGAATCAATGGTTAAGAACATCATCACAGAGAAACTACCAGAGCTAAAGAAAACATGTGACCAAATCCTGCATGACCGAAGAGTACCAGCTAAAAAAGACCCCAGTAGAAACACCCCAAGACATCCTAGTCACCATGATGAAACCCACCGATAGAGATAGAATACTGCAAGCAGCAAGATCGAAAAGGGAAATTACATTCCAGGGAGCATCCTTGAAATTTACAGCAGACCTGTCACCAGAAACACTCAAGGCCAGAAGGCAGTGGTGGGACGTAGTGGCAAAACTCAATGAAATAAATGCTTCGCCAAGAATATTGCACCCAGCAAAACTAAGTTTCAGGTTTGACGGATGTATACACGGCTTCACAGATAAACAACAGCTCAAAATCTTTGCAGACTCAAAACCAGCCTTAAAAGAAAAACTAAAAGATCTACTCTAAAAACAAGACAGAACAAAAAACACACCAAACTTCTACACAAAGATGGCAATAAATCCCATGACAATTATTTCTCTCAATGTCAATGGACTAAATGCACCAGTTAAGAGGCACAGAGTGGCGAAATGGATCAAAAAACTGAAGCCAACCTTCTGCTGTCTACAAGAAACACACCTGAATAGTGAGAATAAACATAGACTCAAAATCAAAGGCTGGAGGAAAATCATTCAAGCAAACAACACCCTTAAAAAAGCGGGGGTGGCCATACTAATATCAGATGACACAAACTTTATACTCAGAAAAGTTGTAAGGGATAAAGATGGATATTATGTACTAATCAAGGGATTTGTACAGCAAGAAGAAATCACTCTCCTAAACATATACGCACCGAATGAGGGTCCAGCAAAGTATTTAATACAATTGTTGACAAATCTGAAGAAGGATATCAATAATAACACAATAATTGTGGGAGACCTCAACACAGGCTTGTCAACACTTGATAGGTCAACCAAATGGAAACCCAACAAAAATATACTAGACCTGCAAAGAGAAATGGATGAAAGAGGCCTAGTAGATATATATAGGGCACTCTATCCTCAGAAACCTGGATACACATTCTTTTCCAATGTACATGGATCATTCTCCAGGATAGATCACGTGCTGGCACATAAAACATAACTCCATAAAATAAAAAAGATAGACATTTTGCAGGCTGCCTTTGCTGACCACAAGGCTCTGAAGTTAGATGTGAACTGCAAAGGGACACAGAAGAAAAAATTTAACACCTGGAAGTTAAACAGCCTCATACTCAATAACCAGTGGGTCCGAGATGAAATCAAGGAGGAAATCAAAAGGTTCCTGGAAACAAATGACAATAAAGACACAAACTATCAGAACTTATGGGACACAGCAAAAGCAGTACTGAGAGGAAAATTTATAGCTTTGCAAGCACATATCAGGAAGAAGGAGCTTACCTGAGTAGCTTAATGACACAGCTAATAGAACTAGAAAGTGCTCAACAAAAGGACCCAAAAATAGGGAGACAGAAGGAAATAACAAAGCTGAGAGCAGAAATCAACGAAGTGGAAACCCAAAAAACAATCCGAAATATCAACGAAAGCAGAAGTTGGTTCTTTGAAAAAATAAACAAGATTGATAGACCATTGGCAAAACTCACAAAGCAAAAGAAAGAGAAAAACTTGATAACGCGTATTAGAAATGAAAAGGGGGAGATCACTACAGATACTGCAGAGATTCAAAGGGTATTCAGAGAATACTTTGAGAAACTCTATGCCACTAAATATGAGAACCTGGAAGAAATGGATAAATTTCTGAACTCATATAACCTTCCATGGTTGAATAAAGAAGAGGTAGCATAACTAAACACCCCCATCACTATTGAGGAAATTAAAACTGTAATCAAAAATTTACCCAAAAACAAAAGCCCAGGCCCTGATGGATTCACGAATGAATTCTTTCAGACCTTTCAAGAGGAACTACTACCAATTCTGGCCAGGCTCTTTTATGAAATCGAAAAAACAGGAATACTTCCAAATAGCTTTTATGAAGCCAACATCACCTTAATACCAAAACCTGATAGAGATGCTGCCAAAAAAGAAAATTACAGACCAATATCCCTGATGAACACAGATGCAAAGATCCTCAACAAAATCCTGGCGAACAGGATCCAGTGCCACATCAAGAAGATCATTCACTTTGATCAAGTAGGTTTCATCCCAGGAATGCAAGGATGGTTTAACATCCGTAAATCTATCAATATAATACACAACATAAACAACAACAAAAATAAAAATCACATGGTCATATCAATAGATGCAGAAAAAGCATTTGATAAGGTTCAACACCCATTCTTGATGAAAACTCTCAGCAAGATAGGAATAAAAGGAACCTTTCTCAATATAGTCAAAGCCATCTACCAGAAGCCAGTGGCAAATATTATCCTCAATGGAGAAAAACTAAAATCCTTTCCTCTAAATTCTGGTACAAGACAAGGCTGTCCTCTCTCACCACTCCTATTCAACATAGCACTGGAAGTACTTGCTATAGCGATTAGGCAAGAAAAAGATATCAAGGGAATCCAGATAGGAAAGGAAGAAGTCAAGCTCTCACTGTTTGCAGATGACATGATACTCTACTTAGAAAACCCTAAAGACTCTACCAAAAAGCTTCTAGAAATAATAGATTTGTATAGCAAAGTGGCAGGATACAAAATTAACACACAAAAATCAATGGCCTTTTTATACACTAATAATGATAGGGAAGAAATGGACATTAAGAGAACAATCCCATTCACATTAGTTCCACACAAACTCAAATATCTTGGAGTCAACCTGACTAAAGATGTGAAGGATCTATACAAATAAAACTACAAAACACTGCTCCAAGAAATAAGAGAGGACACGCGGAAATGGAAACACATACCATGCTCATGGATTGGCAGGATCAACATCATTAAAATGGCAATACTTCCAAAAGCATTGTACAGATTTAACGCGATTCCTCTAAAGATACCCATGACATTTTTCAAAGAAGTTGATCAAATACTTCTGAAATTCATCTGAACAACAAACAACCTCGAATAGCTAAAGCACTCCTTGGGAAAAGAAATATGGGAGGCATTACTTTCCCCAATTTTAAGTTGTATTACAAAGCAACAGTTATAAAAACAGCATGGTATTGGAATAAAAACAGACCCTCAGATCAGTGGAATAGGCTTGAGTACTCAGAGAAGGTTCCTCAGACATATAACCACCTTGTTTTTGATAAAGGAGCAAGAAATCCTAAATGGAGCAGGGAAAGCCTATTCAACAAGTGGTGTTGGCACAACTGGTTAGCCACTTGCAAAAAAGTGAACTCAGACCCACAGCTAACACCATGTACAAAGGTAAAATCCAAATGGATTAAAGACCTTGATATCAGAACTGAAACTATAAGGTATATAGAACAACATGTAGGTGAAACACTCCAGGACATTGAGACTAAAGGCATCTTTAAGGAGGAGACAGCACTTTCCAAGCAAGTGGAAGCAGAGATAAACAGATGGGACTATATTAAGCTGAAAAGCTTCTGCATCTCAAAGGAAATAGTGCCCAGAATACAAAGGCCACCCACTGAGTGGGAGAAATTATTCACCCAATACACATCAGATAAAGGGCTAATATCCAAAATTTACAAGGTACTGACAGAACTATACAAGAAAAAAACAACTATCCCCATTAAAAAATGGGGAGAAGAAATGAACAGACACTTTGAAAAAGAAGAAAGGCAAATGGCCAAAAGGCACATGAAAAGATGTTCAACATCACTAATCGTCAGGGAGATGCAAATCAAAACTACTATGAGGTACCACCTCACGCCACTGAGATTGGCACACATCACAAAAAAGGAAAACAAGCAGTGCTGGCGGGGATGTGGAGAGAAAGGAACTCTTTTTCACTGCTGGTGGGAATGCCGTCTAGTACAACCTTTATGGAAAGCGATATGGAGATTCCTTCACAAACTGGAAATTGAGCTTCCATACGATCCAGCTATACCACTCCTAGGAATATACCCAAGAAACACAAAAATACAATACAAAAATCCCTTCCTTACTCCTATATTCATTGCAGCGCTATTTACAATAGCCAGACTCTGGAAACAACCAAGATGCCCTTCAACAGATGAGTGGCTGAAGAAACTGTGGTACATATACACAATGGAATACTATGCAGCCATCAGGAGAGATGAAGTCATGAAATTTTCCAATACATGGATGTACATGGAATCTATTATGCTGAGTGAAGTAAGTCAGAGGGAGAGAGAAAGACGCAGAATGGTTTCACTCATCTATGGGCTTTAAGAAAAATGAAGGACATTTTTAACAGTATCTCAGAGACAAGAGAGATGAGGGCTGGTAGGTGCAGCTCAGGACATGCAGCTCATCACACAGAGTGATGAGTGCAGTTGCAGAGATGACTACACTGAAAACTATCATAAAATGTGAATGAATGAGGGAAGTAGAAAGCCTGTTTCGAGTACAGGTGTAGGGAAGTAGGGAGGAGGGAGATCTGGGAAATTGGTGGTGGGAATGTTGCACCGGTGAAGGGGGGTGCTCCTTACATGACTGTAATCATACAACTATAATCATGTTTGTAATCACAGTGTTTAAATAAAGATAAAAAAAAAGAAAAACCCACAATACAAGTGTGACAATAGGGAAACAACGCAGGCCAGCATCAGACATAGAGAATGAAGATGACAATTCTGATGAACAGATAATGACCAACCAACTAATCAATCTCTCAGATAAGGACTTTAGACAAGCAATATGGAAGATGCTCAGAGAACTCAAAGAAACCATGGATCAAGTTGAACAGAACACTAACAAGAACCAAGAAAATATGAAGACAGAAATCACAAAACTCCAAACTGAAATAAGATGTCAACTAACAGGCCTGAAAAACTCAGTAAACAAAGTGAATGACAAAATGGATAAGCTCTGGGACAGGGTAACACAAGCTGAGAATTGACTTGGTGCTGTGGAAGATGAGATAAATAACAATTCCATACAGCGGGAGAGATTGGAAAAAAAACTTAAAGCAAATGAACAGACAATGGAAAAATTAGTCAAAGAATGGGAACAGATGAAAATAGAAGTCTATGATAAGATCAACAGAAACAACTTAAGAATCATTGGAGTCCCACAGACCCAGGAAGAAAATTTCCAGGAAGAATCAATGGTCAAGAACAACATTAAAGAGAAACTTCCAGAGCTAAAGAATATATGTGATCAAATCCTGCATGCTTGAAGAGTACCAACCAAAGGAGACCCCAGAAAAAATACCCCAAGACACATCTTATCACAATGACGAATCCCACAGATAGAGACAGAATTCTGAAAACAGCAAGATCAAAGAGGGAAATTACATTCAAGGGAGCATCCTTGAGATTTACAGCAGACCTGTCACCACAAACACTCAAGGCCAGAAAGCAGTGGTGGAATATTGTGACAAGACTGAATGAAATGAATGCTTCACCTAGAATACTGTACCCAGAAAAACTTACATTCCGGTTTGACGGAAGAATACATGGTTTCACAGACAAGAAAACAGCTCAGAAACTTTACAGACTCATAACCAGTCTTAAGAGAAAAACTGAAAGACCTAATTTAAGAGAAGACTAACCAAAAGACACACCAAATTTTGATATAAAGATGGCATTAAATTGCAGGAAAATTCTTTCTCTCAATGTCAATGGACTAAAGGCACCAGTTAAGAGACACAGAGTGGTTAAATGGATCAAAAAACTCAATCCAACCTTCTGCTGCCTACAAGAAATGCACCTAAATAGTCAGAACAAACATAGACTCAAAATTAAATGCTGGAGGAAAATTATCCAAGCAAACAACACCCATAAAAAAGCTGGAGTGGCCATACTAATATCAGATAATACAAACGTTATACTCAGGAAGGTTGTAAGGGACAAAGATGGACATTTTATATTAATCAAGGGGTATGTAGAACAGGAAGAAATCACTCTCCTAAAAATATATGCACCGAATGAGGGGCCAGCAAAATATTTAATACAATTGTTGTCAAATCTGAAAAATAATATCAATAACAACACAATAATTGTGGGGGACCTCAACACGGCTTTGTCAACACTGGATAGACTGAAACCCAACAAGAACATACTAGACCTAAGGAGAGAAATGGAAGAAAGAGGCCTACTGGATATATATATATAGGACACTCCATCCCCGGAAACCTGGATACACATTCTTCTCCAATGTACATGGGACATTCTCCAGGATAGACTACATGCTGGCACATAAAACATACCTGCATAATATCAAGAGGATAGAAATTTTGCAGGCTACCTTCGCTGACCATAAGGCTCTGAAATTATTTGTGAATTCCAAAGGGACACAGAAGAAAAACTTTAACACCTGGAAGTTAAACAGCCTCATACTGAATAACCAGTGTGTCCGAGATGAAATCAAGGAGGAAATCAAAAGGTTCCTGGAAACAAATGATAATAAAGACACAAACTATCATAAGTTATGGGACACAGCAAAAGCAGTACTGAGAGGAAAATTTATAGCTTTGCAATTACACATCAGGAAGGAAGAAGGGGCTTACCTGAGTAGCTTAATGACGCAGCTCATAGAACTAGAAAGTGCTCAACAAAAGGACCCAAAAATAGGGAGACAGAAGGAAATAACAAAGCTGAGAGCAGAAATCAACGAAGTGGAATCCCAAAAAACAATCCAAAAGATCAACGAAAGCAGAAGTTGGTTCTTTGAAAGAAATAAACAAGATTGATAGACCACTGGCAAAACTAACAAAGAAAGAGAGAGAGAAACTTGATAACTCATATTAGGAATTAAAAAGGAGAGATCACTACTGATATGACAGAGATTCAAAGGGTAATCAGAAACTACTTTGATAAACTCTACGCCACTAAAAATGAGAACCTGGAAGAAATGGATAAATTCTTGGACTCTTATAATCTTCCACGGTTGAAGGAAGAGGATGTAGCATATCTAAACACCCCCATCACCAATGCCATCTAGTCCAACCTTTATGGAAAACGATATGGAGATTCCTCCAAAAAACTGGAAATTGAGCTCCCATATGATCCAGCTATACCACTCCTAGGGATATATACTAGGAACACAAAAATACAATTCAAAAATCCCTTCCTGACACCTATATTCATTGTAGCGCTATTTACAATAGCCAGACCCTGGAAACAACTAAGATGCCCTTCAACAGATGAATGGCTAAAGAAACTGTGGTACATATATACATCGGAATATTATACAGTTATCAGGACAGATGAAGTCATGAAATTTTCCTATACATAGATGTACATGGAATCTATTATGCTGAGTGAAATAAGTCAGAGGGAGAGAGATAGACACAGAATAGTCTCACTCATCTACGGGTTTTTGTTGGAGACAGTGTCCTGTCAAAGGATCAATTTTTCTGTCTTCTGTCTTTTATGCAGCCTTTTACCTAAGGCTGCCCATCTGCTGACTTTGCTGTAAGCTTTTGAGCTAACAGGAAAGGTATTTCACAGCTGAAGGAGATTTTTCTTTGAAGCCAAAGAGAAAAGTGAACACCCCCAATGCTAGTTCCAGATCTAGACCACTCCCTTTAGCTTCTTTCCGGAGTTAATAGCTACCTTCAAAAACCTGCCCCCTTTACAGACTGATGTTAGCCCAGATAAGCAGGCTGCAGATCCCACTTTGGAGACATAAGGTCTCCCTCCCTTCTGAATATTTTACTGCCTTTGTTCTATAACCTTCGCGCCAAAAAAGTATGATTGACATGTCCTTTTTCCTGCCCATTTCTCCTCCTCTATATAAGAGTTGCTGAACCCAATAAAGGTACCTCTGATCGGATATCTCGCCTGAGGTCTTCATTTACTAACCTCTCTCAGATTTTTTACAGGTGTGGTTGTTCTTTTAACCCAGCCAAATAAAAGTGCGGAAGTCCAAGAGCCTCCCAGCCGTTTCCCCGCTGGCCGGGCCCCTCCGGGGGGCTTTAGGACCCCGCATTTTGGCGCCCAACGCTGGGCTCGGAGACCACCACACTCGGACGACCAGAGAACGGCGTGTCCGGAGCTGTTTCATAAAACGAGGAAGAAAACCCCATCCGGGTAAGTGTAGAAACAGTCAGCCTTGATCAATATAAACTGCAGTATATTCGTCGTCCCCCCGCCGCCCCCTAATTGGCTTTTGGGGGCTTCACTCATTGGATCCGCGACCATGAGTGTTACGCTAACTGAACTTAAATTCATTTAAAATACACAGTCTGAATTAAAAAGCAGACGCGTAGAGGTTACCAAAAAAGATATTTGTAATTTCTTAATGTTTTGTTCATGATCATTGCCAGAAAGTGTTCCGAGGTTCCTGTCACTTTAAATCTCTCAGTTCCCTCCCTCCTTTAACCCTTCATCTTCGCTTCTGCTGCTTCAACCTCTGTGCTAATCCTGTTAAAGCCGCCGCTTTTTTCCCTTAGCTGCTCCCGCCGTCGGGCGGGCGAAAATCCTAGTCTCTGAGCTCTTAAAGAAACAACACACTTTTTCCAGGTCCTAGCTTGTCAGCAGCTCCGGGCCTAAAAGTCACTCTCCAAAGTGCTAACCCCCGCCGCCACTCCCTTCTCTACGCCTGCACCCCCCTCAGCCCCCCGCGGGGCAAAGTGCCGGCGAGCAAAAAGCTGCAGGCTAATGGATGCTGCAGCCGGTTCTATCAGGCCTCACCTTGCCATTACGGTGGGAGGCAAACCCTTTACAGGCCTTCTTAACTCTGGTACAGACATTACCTGTTTCTCCTCTATTAACTGGCCCACTAATTGGCCTACGACAAGCTCCCATGACACTATCTTTGGGGTCGCAGGCACCGTCACACAAGCCCTTGTCAGCGCCAATGAATTGCTGTGGCAGGACGACAACGGAAACACTGGCTTTATTCGCCCATATATTATCCCTGACCTGCCCATTAACTTGTGGGGCAGAGACCTCATGAAGCAAATGGGTGTCTTTTTCATTAAGTTCAAAAATTCTGCGGTTTTGAAACAAGTAATACGTTAGGGCTACACGCCCTCTACAGGCCTAGGTAAAAATTTACAAGGCATTCCCAAACCCATTTAGCTCGCCCCCATTCCTGAACGCCTGAACTAAATAAATTTGTTCATAAATTAATGTTCATAAAATTAAACCTTAAGTAGCTTTGTCCTTTTTCTTAATTTCAAGCCTAATTTTAAACTCAAAGGTAAGTAAAAATAATTTTGCATTTTCCAAGTTTAATCTTAAATTGTCTCTGTTCATGTTATGGTTAGCCTTTTTTAAAATAATATTGTTAATTAGTATCATAAAAGTAACTAAATTTTATAAGCAAATTAACAAGTATTAAAAATAATTTTGGTCTTAAGCTCTAGGTGTGAAAATACATCAAATGCCTTTAACTATATTTTATAATGTCTGAACATCTTGTTAATTTGGTATCTAATATTTTTTACAAATTATTCACTTTAAGTCTTCATAGTAAAAACAGTTGTTTGTTTTTTAAAGTCAGTTTTTTATACCTTTAATAATCATAGTTCATGCTCTCGTGTTTAATCATAAAAATTTTAACACTTTATTACAGCTGTCTTACTATTCTACTGTGAAACCAATTTATAACAAACCTGTTCCTTTACAGCAAATAATATCATACTTCAAAGTTAAAACTCCTTCTACAGTGCTCATTTTTTAACTGCTAACATTTTCCTTCATGTTTTAAACTTCAAATTACAATTGTTTTAAAAATGTTTGGTATTAAAGATAAACCTTAAAATTTATTTTCAGCAGTTCCATTCCAGCTACATTAAAATAATTTTTTTTCTTCTTCTTTTCTCTCACATATATGCCGGCTAAATACTTTCAAAGCGCTTGTCAATTTTTCTAATGCAAGTTTTCATTCAATCCTTTTGTTCATGTGTGCGTGTTATGAGTGAGAGTGGCCACAATGTTGTGTTTCATGTTGTTTTTGTTCTGTCTGTTTATTTGTTATTTTTGCATTTCATAATAAATACAATTTTTATAGCCTTATCCATTTTTAAAATTTCAATTAATTTTTTTATCTGGCTTAGTCTAGTCATCTATAAACTGTGAAATCCTGCCAAAAATCCTGTGCTAAGCTAGCTTTGTCCTATCAGCATGGCATAAAAAGTGGGAATTGGTAAACCCCAAAATTCTCAAATGGCCATCAGGAATAACTTTTTCCTGGAGAATTTCTGGACTTTGCAATCCCCAACTTTCTATGTGTAGTTAAGGCCAAAAGTATAAGGCCAAATGTAATTAAAAAAAAGCATCTAGCTTTAATATAATAACTATAAGTTTAATAAAAATCATTTAGGTTCAGTTTTTAAGTTTTTAAAAAAATTTAGCTATTGTTAATTATAAAAATTTTTTCTTGTGCTAAAGTCTAACAATGGTCAGAAGGCATTCCCGTGGCATTCAAAAATAACCATTTTGTCTCCTGCCAAGCAGTTTCCTTAGCCTCTTGCAGTCCTCTCTTCATCCAGCCCACCATTCCTGCCGAACCTGTTTCTAACTGACTCTGCCTAAAGGAAATGCTAAATGATACTCTGCCTGGCAGCCCTTCTATAAACCTTCAGCATGCCCACTGCTACCAACGACCCTGCTAACCTCCACTGGGAAGCTGAAACTCATCAAGGCACAACACTTCCATCTTCATTGAAGCCCCCAACTCCACTGAACATTCTCCCAATATTGTTACTGAAATGTTTCTTGCTTATCATAACTATTAGCTTTGTTAATGCCTAGATTAACCATCAAACCTGTTGGTCCAGTTTCCACCCCGAACCTCATCCTGCAGCTGGTCAACGCCTCCACCATCACCAACCCTGCCTGCTTTGGCGACCCCCTGCCTGTCTCTGACCCCTTCGCTCTGCAATCCAGCCCCAAGCCTCACTTCAGCATCACCTTGAAACAGGTGGTGAAACTTGGACTTTGCCTTTTGGTACCCAATATGATTCCCCCTATTGAAAATTGTAATCAAATTCTTGTCATTAATTCCTCCTTTCAGTTCATAATTGCCCCCAATTTAACGTTTCCTGCCTGTTTTACTGGTTTATCTCCCCACATTGTTTCACATTTGTTTTTTCAGTCCTAAAACTACTGTGTTTTCATTGTTTTAATGCCTAACTTACCTGTCAAACCTGCTCTCACCCTAGCCTTATTCATAGGCCTGGGTGCTACCGGTGTAAGCACAATAATTTATTCATTGGTTCATACTTAAAAATCTGTTACTGCCTTAAGTATAACTGTTGTTACAAATGTTTCAAACTTACAATAAGTTTACAATACTTAAAGCACACTATTGTATCCCTAGCAAACATAGTGCAGCTAACCACTGTGGTTTACTTTGGTATTTTTCCTTTTTTTTTAGGAAGGGGGAATCTGTGTAGCCCTTAAGGAACAATGTTGTACAGTGTTCAACACATTGGTGATGGTATGATAGAATTTCTGAACCGTTTTAATCAAGAACAAAGTTGGTACCAGGGCTGGTTTTTCTCTTCTCCTTGGCTTCACACAATACTGTCCACTGTTTTGGGACCCCTCATTAGCCTCATGCTGCTCCTTTCCCTTGGCCCATGGGCTCTACGCAAACTCACGGACCTTGTTAAAAATCTGGCAGATGATAAGGAAAAAACCTCTGTTCAGGTTCACTGCCAACTAGCCCCACGTGTTTCCTGTGAAAACTTGGCTATAGTCACCAAGCCGCCCTTCCAGCCACTAAGTTTCCAGGAGATTGAGCGCATCGCTAACAGACGGAGTTCGCTCCGGTCTTTGTGCTCTCGGCTGTGGAGATGCCTATGACGGGATTAGTAGGGTCCCAGTTAGGGCATGGCCCCAAAAGGCTACGGCATATAATTCGGACCTCCATGGACACCCACCGCGTCCGTAGCCATCATTTTAAATGCGGCTGATGGCCATGTCCGACCTGGTCAAACCCTGCAGGCCTAAGACACGGATCTTCCACCCACTCACGACTTTCCTTCTTTTATTAGAAGAGAAAGGGGGAGATGTTGGAGACAGTGTCCTGTCAAAGGATCAATTTTTCTGTCTTCTGTCTTTTATGCAGCCTTTTACCCTAAGGCTGCCCATCTGCTGACTTTGCTGTAAGCTTTTGAGCTAACAGGAAAGGTATTTCACAGCTGAAGGAGATTTTTCTTTGAAGCCAAAGAGAAAAGTGAACACCCCCAATGCTAGTTCCAGATCTAGACCACTCCCTTTAGCTTCTTTCCGGAGTTAATAGCTACCTTCAAAAACCTGCCCCCTTTACAGACTGATGTTAGCCCAGATAAGCAGGCTGCAGATCCCACTTTGGAGACATAAGGTCTCCCTCCCTTCTGAATATTTTACTGCCTTTGTTCTATAACCTTCGCGCCAAAAAAGTATGATTGACATGTCCTTTTTCCTGCCCATTTCTCCTCCTCTATATAAGAGTTGCTGAACCCAATAAAGGTACCTCTGATAGGATATCTCGCCTGAGGTCTTCATTTACTAACCTCTCTCAGATTTTTTACAGGTGTGGTTGTTCTTTTAACCCAGCCAAATAAAAGTGCGGAAGTCCAAGAGCCTCCCAGCCATTTCCGGGGGGCTTTAGGACCCCGCAGGTTTTAAGGAAAATTAAAGACATTATTGTAATAATGCTCAGAAATAATAGAGATGTGGGCCGAAAGGACCGGCTCACAATATGAAGCAAACCACAGAGTGATGAGTGCAGTTAAGGAAATAACTACACTAACAACTATCATGACAATCTTAATGAGTGAGAGAAATAGAATGCCTGTCTCGAATACAGGTAGGGGTAGGAAAGGTGGGGAAGGCATTGTTAGTGGGAATGTTGCAGTGTTGAAGGGGGGGGTGTTCTGTTTATGACTAAACCCCAACTAAAGTCATGCTTGTAATCATGGTATGTAAATAAAGATTCTATATATAAAAATGAAAAACAAACATATAGAAAATAAAATTAAAAAAAGAAAAATAGTAAAGCATACAGGGAGGGGGTTAGCATTTACACGTATCTATGGTAAACAAAGATGTGCAGAAAGATGTAGGTGAGCACCAACTAGAATGTGGGTGAGCACCAACTAGAGAAGAGGGTGTCAAAATTTTAAATAGAGGCCAGTTTACTGTCCCTCGGACCACTGGAAAGCCAGGCTATAGTTTACAAAAACTATGAACGAATTCCTATGCACACTGCACATGTCTTATTTTAAAGAAAAAAACAAAATGGAAACAAATCAAATAAAGTATTTAAAATGAAGAGCCAGCAAATTTATATCAACAAACTTATCAGTGATTAAATGGGGTTTGAGGACCCCTGGCAGAGACTTAGAGGAAGAGTCGAGAGACAGAGAGAAAGAGGGAAGTAGGAAAGTGCAGCACATTGCAAAAGGGGGCACTGTGGATCCAGGACGAATCAACTGCTAATCAGGACAGACAGCAAGGGCAACAACACCCAGAGGATAAATGTCTTTGGTGGGTACATGTGGCCCATGGGCTGTAGTTTGAGGACTCTGAACTAAAGAGTGAATGGATGTGGGGAAAGGGAAGAAATGCCCATGTTATGTCTGAGTGTGTTTATGTCCTATCCTTCAACACTATCAAAGACCAAAACATTTTGATTCTGTTATACTTGAAATCTGAAATCTCATCCACATCACCTCACACTTGTGAGGGGAAGGGGAATAATTCCCCTCACAAGAGACCTAGTGCTGATACCTACTCAGTCATCATAAACCTTGGGGAAGAGAAGACCTGAAATAGAAATAGAAAGTAACCAGAGTCTCACTCCTCAGACAACAGAGTAACATAAATAATAATAATAATAACAATAATAACAACAATAATAATAAAAGGAACTCAGGCATATCAAGAGGGTGATAGAAATAAAATGGAAAAAACTTATTCAAATAGAAATAAAGGAGCTAAGAAAGTCTCATAAGCAAAATGAATGATAATTGTTTTTTGTCAAAAAAAAGCTTACCTGGGAAGTTCCAAATGGGGATTTTTCCTTCTTCCCAGAACAACTTTTCTAATTCCAGTTTGAGTATGAGGTCTGGTTTGGTAACTTCCTGCCCTGTTAATGAGAAAATATGGCAAAAAGACCTTTGAGAAACAGGAAAATAAGAGTTAGGGGCAGTGCATGGACATATCTCTTGACAGAATGGTAAAATCAATCATTTCACCTGAATGAAAATTAAATTTACAAACACCTTGTAAGAATAGCAAAAGGGAGAAACGAGCTTTGATCTCTGCAATATCACATTTCTCAAGCAATTTAGACATTGCAAGTTTCCAGTATTGACAGAGAAAAGACTCTCCTGGATAAACAAAAGTTTCCAATAATGACAAAGAAAAGGCTCTCTCTAGGGGTTGGGCGGTGGCGCTAGAGGTAAGGTGCCTGCCTTGCCTGCGCTAGCCTTGGACGGACTGTGGTTCAATCCCCCGGCGTCCCATATGGTCCCCCAAGCCAGGAGTGACTTCTGAGCTCATGGCCAGGAGTAACCCCTGAGCGTCACCGGGTGTGGCCCAAAAACCAAAAAAAGAAAGAAAGAAAAGGCTCTCTCCTGAATAAACATAAACAATGAAATTACTTGACAATCATTCTTACCCACAGAAACCAGGTTGCTGTATGTCTCCAACATCACATCTCTGAACAGAATCCTCTGCAGAGGGTTCAGGTACTGCCACTCCTCCTGGGTAAAATCCACAGCCACATCCTCAAAAGTCACTTGTCCCTGTAATTGCACATTTCTTTTATGATAAACTGCTAAATACTGAATGACGCGAATGAAATGTAAGGAAACTACTGTCTGAACTATCTCAATTCATAATGAGGACTTAATGCACAATTTTTACATTAGATAAAACTTGTTACCTATTTTATGTAGAATAAAATCATGGTTGAGGCTCAAGATAGTACAGTAGATAAGATGCTTGCCTTGCATGCAGATGACTTGGGTTCAACCTTCCACTATCCATATGATCCTTCAAAGTTACCTGGAATAATCCCTGAGTACAGAGCCAGGAATAAGCCATGAATATCTCCAGGTGTGGCTCCTCACATGGAAAATCATGGTAGAAAAGTATTTCATTTAATCACAATGTGTAAATGTGATATAAGTATGTAAATAGACAAATAATCTAGTTAAATTAGTATCCAACGATGCATGGACACCTGAGTTATGGCAAAGTTGTCAGAATAATAAAGTGGGGGAGAGAATGATTTTTTGCAAGTAAATGTGCCTATACTACTGGTAATTTCTATGGGAGAAATGGCATTTAATCATGAACTTCCAACAATTACAGCTAATTGTAAATATACTCAATAATATATCTACAGAGTATAGCCCTGGCAGAATTGATAACACAATGCAAACAACAGGAGACATACCCCTTCATCCCAGCCAAATTCCCCTCAAAGAAGACCTAGAGCTGACACCTTCTCAGTCATCATGAACCTTGGGGAAGAGAAGATCTGATTGTAGAAATAGAAAGTAGCTAAAGTCTCTCTCCTCAGAAAACTGAGTAACAGAAACAATAAAAATAAAGGAACTCAGCCATATCAAGATGGTGACAGAAATAAAATGAAAAAAATGTACTCAAATAGAAATAAAGGAGCTAAGGGATACAGTAATAAGTCTCATAAGCATAATGGATGATGCTGAAAACAGAATCAGTAACTTCATAGAGTACGTAACTCCATCAATAAATAAAAAGCAGGGGCCGGAGCTGTATCACAGCAGTAGGGCTTTTGCCTTGCATGCAGCTGACCTATGACAAACTGTGGTTTAATCCCCACAGCGTCCCATATGATCGCCCAAGCCAGGAGCGATTTGTGAGCACATAGCCAGGAGTAACGCCTAAGCATCACCAGGTGTGACAAAAAAAAGGCAAAATAAAATGAGAAAAAAAATGACATGAGATATTATTAACAATACTAGCAGGGGGGCCGGGAAGGTGGCGCTAGAGGTAAGGTGTCTGCCTTGCAAGCGCTAGCCAAGGAACGGACCACGGTTCAATCCCCCGGCGTCCCATATGGTCCCCCCAAGCCAGGGGCAATTTCTGAGCACATAGCCAGGAGTAACCCCTGAGCGTCAAACGGGTGTGGCCCAAAAACCAAAAAAAAAAAAAAAACAATACTAGCAGGAACAACTTCAGAGTCACAAAAATTCCAGAGACAGAAATAAGAAGAAGTGAAGAAAAGCTAGATGAAAAAATAATCGGTAAGAACTTCCTGGTCTGAAAAGGTAGAGGGAAGCAATTATTCAAGAGATACAAAGAGTGTCAATCAAAGCAAAAAGAACAGAACATCAAGACACATTAATCAAAATGGAAAGAACCAAACAAGGAGATAGACTTCTTGAAAAAAAGAGAAATATAGAGATGCAAGTCAAAACAACAGTGAGGTACCATCTCAAGCCACAGACACTGGCACAAATCACAAAATCAATCAATGGTGGTGGGGATGTGGAGAGAAAGGAAGTCTTATTCACTGCTGGTGGGAATGTCATCTAGTCCAGCCTTTATGGAAAACAACATGGAGATTCCTCAAAAAAACTGTAAATTGAACTATGATCCAGCTATACCACTCCTAGGGATATACCCTACGAACACAAAAATCGAATACAAAACTCCCTTCTTCACACCTATATTCATTGCAGCACTATTTACAATAGCCAGACTCTGGAAACAACCAAGATGCCCTTCAACAGATGAATGGATAAAGAAACTGTGGTACATATATACAATGGAATAGTATGCAGCCATCAGGAGAGATGAAGTCATGAAATTTTCCTATACATGGATGTACATGGACTTTATTATGCTGAGTGAAATAAGTCAGAGGGAGAGAAATAGATGCAGAATAGTCTCACTCATCTATGGGTTTTAAAATTCTCAGAAACAAAAGAGATGAGGGCTGGAAGGTGCAGCTCACAACATGAAGCTCACCACAAAGAGTGATGAGTGCAGTTAGAGAAATAACTGCATTGAGAACATCCTAACAATGTGAATGAATGAGGGAAGTAGAAAACCTGTCTGAAGTACAGGTGTCGGTGGGGTGGGAAGGAGGGAGATTTGGGACATTGGTGGTTGGAATTGTTGCACTGGTGAAGGGGGTTGTTCTTTACATGACTGAAATAATACAACTAAAATCATATTTGTAATCAGGAACACTTCTAAATAGCTTTTATGAAGCCAACATCACCTTAATACCAAAACCAGATAGAGATGCTGCCAAAAATGAAAATTACATCCCTGATGAACACAGATGTAAATATACTCAGTAATCCTGGCAAATAGGACCCAATGCCTCATCAGGAAGGTCATATGGCAGGAGAGGTGGCGCTAGAGGTAAGGCACCTGCCTTGCAAGCACTAGACTAGGACGGACCGCAGTTCAATCCCCCGGCATCCTATATGGTCCCCCAAGCCAGGAGATATTTCTGAGCACATAGCCAGGAGTAACCCCTAAGCATCAAACGGGTGTGCCCCCCACCAAAAAAAAGAAGGTCATACAGCACGAATAAGTAGGATTCATTCCAGGAATGCAAGGGTAGTTTAAAATATGTAAATCAATCAATATAATATACCATATCAACAAAAGAAAAAAGAAAACCATATGATTATATCAATAGATGCAAAGAAAGCATTTGGTAAAGTCCAACACCCATTCTTGATTTAAAAAAAACTCCCATCAAGATGGAAATGGAAGGAACTTTTCTCATTATAGTCAAGGCCATCTACCAAAAGTTAATGGCAAGCATTATTCTCAACGAAGATAAACTAAAAGCCTTTCCTCTAAAATCTGCCTTCTCTCATGACTCCTACTCAACATAGTGCTAGAAGTTCTTACCATAAAAATCACGCAAGAAAAAGATATCAAGGGCATTCAGATAGGAAAGGAAGAAATCAAGCTCTTACTGTTTGCAGATGACATGCTACTATATTTAGAAAACCCTAAAGACTCTACCAAAAAGCTTCTAGAAACAAGAGATTCATACAGCAAAGTGGCAGCCTACAAAATTAACATGCAAAAATCAAAGGCTTTCTTATACACCAATAATGTTAGAAAATAAATGGACATTAAAGAATAATTCCATTCATGCTAGCATCACACAAACTCAAATACCTTGGAATCAAATTAACTAAAGAGGTGAAGGACCTATACAAAGAAAACTATAAAACACTGCTTCAAGAGGCCGGAGAGATAGCACAGTGGTAAGGTGTTTGCCTTAGACGCAGAAGGTCAGTGGTTCAAATACCGGCATCCCATATGGTCCCCTGAGCCTGCCAGGAGCGATTTCTGAGCATAGAGCCACGAGTAACCCCTGAGCGCTGCTGGGTGTGACCCAAAAACCAAAAACCAAAACCAAAACCAAAAACCAAAGACACAAACAAACAAAAAACACTGCTTCAAGAAATAAAATAGGACACAAGGAAATGGAGGCTCATTCCCTGTTTATGAATTGGGAGGATTAACATCATTAAAATGGCAATACTCCCCAAAGCATTGTACAGATTTAATGCAATCCTTCAAAGGATACCCATGACATTCTTCAAAGAAGTAGATCAAACAATCCTAAAATTAATTTGGAATAATAAATGCCCAAGAATAGCTAAAGCAACCCATAGGAAAAAGAAAATGGCAGCCAATGCTTTCCCCAACTTTAAATTGTACTACAAAGCAATAGTCATTAAAACAGCATGGTACTGAATTAAAGACATACTCTCAAATCAGTGGAATAGTCTTGAGTATTCAGAGAATGACCCTCAGACATACAATAAACTAATCTTTGATAAATGGGCAAAAAAACACAAATTGGAGCATGAAAAGCCTCCTGAACAAGTGATGTTGGCACAACTGGTCAGTCATATGCCAAAAAGTGAATGCTGAACTTTATCTAACACTGTGCACAAAGGTCAAATCAAAATGGATTAAAGACCTTGATATCAGAACTGAAACTATAAGGTATATTGAAAACATAAAGAAAACAATCCATGACATTGAGACTAAAAGTATATTCAAATAGGATACACCACTGTCCAAATAAGTGGAAGCAGAGATAAACAAATGGGATTACATCAAACTGAGAAGCTTCTGCACTTCAAAAGAAACAGTGAATAAGACACAAAGGCTACCCATAAAAGGGGAGAAACTATTCACACAACAGCCATCAGACAAGGGTCTAATATCCAATATATTCAAGGTACTAACAGAACTTAACAAGGAAAACACCTCTAACTCCATCAAAAATGGGGAAAAGAAATTCACAGACATTTCCTCAAAAAAGAAATACATATGACCAAAAAGCATATGAAAAATGCTCCACATCACTAATCAGCAGGGAGATGCAAATCAAAACAATGAGATATTGTCTCACACCACAGCGACTAGTACACATACAAAGAACAAGAACAACCATTGCTGGCATGGAGGTGAGGAGAATTGGTCTCTCATCCAGCCTCTCAGGAAAACAGTATGAATATTCCTTAAAAAACTGGTCATTGAGCTCCCAGATGATCCAACCCTACCACTCCTAGGGATATACCCTAAGATCAAAAAAATACAACATAATCATGCCATCTGCACTCCTATGTTCATAGCAGCACTATTTACAATAGCCTTAATCTGGTAACAACCAGATGCCCTACAACAGATGAGAGTCTAAAGAAACTGTGGTACAAATATACAATGAAATACTATGCAACTGTTAAAATTGAAGCCATAAAACTTGTCTATACATGAATGCATATGGAAACTATTGAGTGAAATTAGTTAGAGGATAAACACAGAATAGTTTCACTCATATGAGGAGTTTTAGAAAAATTATAAAGCAGTATTATAATAATACCCAGAGGCAATAGAGAAGAGCTCGGGAAAGACCAGCCCATGATATAAAGCTTACCACAAAGAGTGCTAAATGAAGTTAGAGAAATAATTACACTAACAACTAGGGAGAGAAATATAATGCCTGTCTCAAACATATTCATAACCATGGTGCTTAAATAATTTTAAAAATAAAAAATAAAATATTTTGTTCACTTTAAAAAAGATTGTGGTGTATATACAAAGTGGAATACTATTCAGCTATGAAAAGATGAAATGATACAATGTGTCACTACATGGATTGATCTAGAGGGTATCAGGCTGACAGAATAAATCCTCATATGTGTAGTATATAAAAAAACACAGTTAAAAAATAAATGGCCAAAGGCAACAAAACCCAAGAGCTGGGTATACAGAATTGAGCTTTCCTGGGTGGAGGGATGCTACGAAAAATGTGGAATAAAGTGGCATTCTGTTGATGGATGTGATGTTGAAACTTCCTATGTATGAAACTATAATTATCAGTATTGTAAATCACCATGTCTCAGCAAAAATGGGGGAAGATATGTTAAAAATCCTTATGTTATTTATTTTATTTGAGTCAAGAACAAACCCCAAGAGTGGCCTAAATCACCTAACCACCAGGTTAGGCTTAAAAGAAACAAAAACATTATATACATGTAATAGTGCCAGTGTTCAGACCTGGGGCTTCATGCATGCAAGTCAAGTAGTCTAAAACTGAGCACATCTCTGGGATATAATTTCATTGGGATAAGAGGTAATAAAAATGTTCTAGTTACGGATATTGGTGCACTATTAGTGTTGCTCTATAAATATACTAAAAACCATCAAACTGAATATTTAAATGGGTAAATTTTATGACATGTAAATTATATATCAATAAATTTATTTTAAAAATTTGGGGTGTTAGGGATCTAATCCTGGCTAGTCATGTGTAAGGCCAAAATTTGCTGTATTTCCTCTCCAGTGCATATATACTTTTACAAGATATTACAATTGAGGGAACTAGCAAGTGTTCCTGAGATGATATATCAATTATTTTCACAAATGCATCTCAATCGATTATCTCAAAAAAACCTTAATTTTTAAAAAAAATCTTATACTGGGCCAGAGCGATAGCATGGACGACAAGGGCTCTTGTCTTACAAGTGTCCAACCTGGATTTGATTTCCAACATTTCATATGATACCCTGAACCCACCAGGAATGATTTCTGAGCATAAAGCCAGGAGTAACCTCTGAATAAAAACAGTCATATATTATATGATTACCTTGAATTTATTACACAACTATTATTATACTTATTAGATCTATAGGTAGGGGAGGATATGTCTATAAAGAGATAGCATAAAGCACATTTTGAGGGTGATAAAACAATTCTCTATCCTATAGATTGGATATACCAATCATACATGTATTAATATTTCTAAAAAATGAGAGAAAATCATTGTATTATACACTATTTTTGAAAAAAAGGGGGACTGTGTAGATAACTCGAATGAGTGGTCCACAGGTCTTACATATGCAAGATCCTTAATTTGCCCCCAGGCACCACATGGTCAATCCCTAGCATTAAATAGGTATGGCCCCCAGCACTATCAGACAGACACTAGTCAGGCCTGCTTTAGAGAAACTGTAATGGCTCCTGAGTTCCCAAGCCCCACTGTAAAGCCCCTATCAGAAAACCACATTATTTGTAAGTGAATTTTTAAAATGGTGGTAGTATATAATTATCCGCATTATTTTTCATCTTTGGTCAAACAAGAATCAAAATCCAACTTGAAAATAATTACCCGACAATTATCTGGAAGATAAGCAAGTTACATATCTTACTCTCAAATTACATTTTGTCATTATGTGGGCAGCCCATTGAGCAACAATATAGAAATACCTGTAGGATAATAGGAACTGCATTTATCACTAGGTTATAACTGAAAACAATTGCATCTTCACCATGAAGACCTGACAAATGCCTTGAAAGGGAATTACAGGAAACCTTTATTTCCCTGAAGATGTGGTAGTCTCTAATCAGATGAGTAAAGTGACCCATATTAATGGTTACGTTTTCCTCTGTCAAAGAGTCATTTGTAACATATCATCTGCTACAACCCTAAATCTTCCACTTGTTTAACAAGCTAACTTGGTACTAATCTGCTGTCATGCTTATTTATAAAGAATTTCCTATTTTATGTAAAAATCCTACATGGCTCATCACATGGGGTAAAATTGAGCAAGGAACAGACAACACACTTACCCACGGTTCAACCATTTCCTGCTCTTCCTGGGAAAAGGCAGAGACGTGTGAAGCCTAAGCTGAAAAGTGGAGAGTAGGAGAGCATATGAGTGGCTTATCTAGGCTTCCAATGCCCAAAATTATCTGTCTAGAAATCTCACGTTAGCTTGCTAGAAGCAACCTGTGGATGTTTGGGAATCATGTGGTTTTAACCACCACATGATGTACATTCGTAATTTTTTCATGTATTTGAGTTCTTTCTTGTATAGTATTGTTCTGACGCAAAAATTATATTCCTAGGAAGTATTTTAATTTCTCTGTAAGGGCCTCAGCATTTATTTTAACAATAATATCAAGTTTAGATGATCCTATATGACCCTTAATATGTGATTAATAAGAAACTACAAGGGTGTACTATTTAAAATCATTTGCACATGCTATCAACATTTAGAAAAATATTAAAGTTACAGAGTAAATTTTCAGGTTAAATTCCAATTTCTTCTGGATGAATCAAATGGTAAATAATACTGTGGGGACTCGTCTAAGACAATATATTTAGCGTTTAAAAATACATACTAAACCTCTTAAATATGGGGGGATAAACTTACTTTCCTTTCGACTTTCTTTTCTTCTATTTTCTAACTAATCTGTAATTCGAATAGAATATTTACATTTTAATGTTCCCAAACACTTAACTTTAAAGCTAGCTTTCCCCATAGTGCTTTTAGCCCAAGTCTCCCCAACTCTTAAGTATGAAGCCCCATTCACCCATCCCAAGGTCTTGCGTGGCTGCAGGTCAAATGAGGCCTCTTGAGTGTCTCTTTTTCCTTTTCACCTTTTCCCTTCTCAGCTTCCAGGTGCTGGAAACCTTGGAATGCAGAATCCCGTCAGGGGGAGCATTCAACCCAGGCCGGGGCTTGGTTCATGGGACAGGAGAGAAGAGGTGCTTATGAACCCGTCGTGCAAGTCACTGTTCTGGGAAACGTGTGCAAATCAGTCCTGACCAGCCATACAAATTTGGCAATTTTTTTTGTTTTTGGGCCCCACCCGGTGACACTCAGGGGTTACTCCTGGCTAGGCGCTCAAAAATCGCCCCTGGCTTGGGGAGCCTATGGGACGCCAGGGAATCGAACCGCGGTCCCTCCTATGCTACAGCGGGCAAGGCAGACACCTTCCCGCTAGCGCTACCGCTCCGGTCCAACTTTAGCATCTTTTAAATAACCTCTAACCTCCCGGTTCTCACTTATTCGACCCTCAAGTCCCCGTATCAATGACTCCCACCTCCTCCCTTCATTTTTCATGTCTCCCTCTTCGATGGTTCTGGACTCCTCATCACTCCTGGAACTCACCGTCTGGAATCTCACCCTCACGTTCAACAGTTCTCAGCTCCAGGTAGAGGAAACCATTATAAGAATTGGCCCCTTACACGCACTTCCATTTCGGGACTTACTTCGATTCTGAAACACAGAAAACTGCAGCGGTCAGTTCTGCGCAAGCTCAGTCTGAGCTTTGAGCACCTCTCGCCAGTAGCTAACATGGAGCCTCCTCCCACTCACCCTACTGGAAGATGGCTGATCCACGGAATAGGCGTGGTAAGAGCCAACCAAAGAGGTGACGTCACTTTTGGGGGGTTGGGTCACACCCGGCAGCGCTCAGGGATTCCTCCTGGTTCTGTGCTCAGAAATCGCTCCTGGCAGGCTCCATATGGCAGGACCATATGGGACGCCGGAATTTGAACCACCGTGCTTCTGAATGCAAGGCAAACGCCTATCTCCATGCTATCTCTCCGACCTGGTGACGTCACTCTTAAAGAGATGGTGACACCCACCGTCTTTATTTTCATCCTTGACACTTCCCAGTCAAGCAGATATTTTTTAAGGTGGCTTTCATTTCTAAGACCTCAAAGATCAGTTTCCTAACAACTTGAGGGGAAGTGTCCAATTAGTAAATTTTAACATTCAGCAATGTGGCGTCTTGAACTTGGACATAGTAATCTGATTTGCGGGTGATATTGAACAGGTAGGGTGTGTTGCAGAAAGACTTCTAGGACACAAAGGCTAACAGGTAGAGAAAGGTCACTGGCTCCATCCAGTGGCTAAAACTGGGAGTTTACAGTCTTTGAAAGGCAGTGGGCAAACAAGAAACTAAGGAATGAATGGCGCACGCACACACAAACACACACACACACACACACACACACACACACACACACACACACACACCCTCGGGAATGTTTTAAGTACTTGTTGACAGTGATAAACTGGTAGGGAAGGATGATATTCTTACATCAGAGGAGACAATTAGGTCGACCAAAAGAAACTGATCACACAGTTCTTTGAAGGCAAAAAGATTTGGGGGCATATTCGTGGCAAAGACCATGAAGTACAAATAATCTACAGAAATTGTTTGTCGGAAATGTAGGTAGGCCATATAGTCCAGGAAGAGTAGAGTGCTGGCTAAATTGGGGATGTTTCTATCAGTGGCAGACCTCATATTTAAGTATTGTTTTAATATCTCCAAATTATGACCTTTATTTTTAATTTTTATTGAGGTTCTCTGATTTATAATATCGCTGTTGTTAGTTTCAAATACATACATATATATATATATATATATATATATATATATATATATATATTTTTGGTTTTTGGATCACACCCAGCAGCGCTCAGTGGTTACTCCTGGCTCTATGCTCAGAAATCGCTCCTGGCAGGCTCAGGAGACCCTATGGGATGTCGGAATTCGAACCGCCATCCTTCTGCATGTAAGGCAAATGCCTTACCTCCATGCTATCTCTCTTGCCCCTTCCATGACCTTTCTTTCTTTTTAATTTGTATTGAATTATCTTGAGCACATAGTTCAAACGTTCTGGATGGTTGAGTTGCATCATTCAATGTTCCTTTTTTAGTATACATTTCCAGGCATCAATTTCCCTAATTTCCCTCCTCCCCCACCCAAGTCTACCTCTATGGCAGACATTTTTGTTCTCTATCTATCTATCATACTTTTAGAAACTGTGCTTTGCAATGTTGTTACTGAAGGGGTATCATGCGTATCATTTTACTTCCTTTCAGCACCCAATTCTTGTTCAGTTATAATTTCCAACTAATTATTACATTGATCCCTTCTCTATCCTAACTGTACTACTACCCCCATTTAATTCTTACTTAATAGGGTTCCATGGGAATCTAATTACATTAAAAAATATTTAATTTCATGTTGAATGCTTGTCTTGCACCACCAGAATGCTGGAACATGACAACCAATACTTGTATTAGTACATCTAGAATGCTAGATATTTGGATTGTGGTATGGAAGAAGAGAATAAAAATAACATAATAGACACTGCTTGGTTTTAAATCCACACCTAACAGTTGTGTAACATTGAGTAGGACTCTGACTTCTCCATGCTAGATTTCCCTTATCTGTAAATGGGGAAGATGGTTGTATAGGTTTATAACAATGCCCGGCACTTAGCAAGTGATGTATTTCGTACTGGTGATTGTTGTTGTTGCTGTTACATAAAGTTAGATATGTGTGAAAGTTTTTTTTCAATAAAAAGCATAAAATAGAAGTGGGTAGTGACATAAGGCTCTTAAAAACAGGCCCAGAGGGGCCAGAGAGATAGCATGGAAGTTCGAATCCCTGCGCCCCATAGGGTCCCCCGAGCCTGCCAGGAGCGATTTCTGGGCATAGAGCCAGGAGTAAGTAGCCCCTGAGTGCTACTGGGTGTGACACACACACAAAAAAAAAAAAAAACCAGGCCCAGAGTGTTATTATAAGGGCTCAGACTTAGCTCCATATTTCCTGTATTCCAAGTGCTGTGTGGAGCACATGACATAACCTGCCTTAGATGGCCCCATATTGGTGAAGACTCAGTCTATGGCTCCCAAATATCAGGTGAGGAAACTGAGTCCCAGAGATACTAAATGACTTATCCAAGGTCAAATAGTTAATTAATACTCCATTTGTACTCATTGAATTGATATCCCAACAACTTGCATAATATATCCGAAAGATCTAACTACAAAACCACTAAAACTAGCCAATGAATATGTAAACTAGTATTGAGATATCTTACACCACAGATACTAGCATGCATCACACACACAAAAAAAGACTAACCTATGCTGGTGAGGCGAGGAGAAAAGAACTCTCATTCACTGCTAGTGGGAATATAGACTTTTTGGAACACAATATGCATATGTCTCAAAAAAAAAATATGAGAAATTGAGCTCCCAAAAATACCACTCCTAGGAATATGCCATAGGAACCCAAAAACATCATGCAGAAAAGCCCTCTATATTCCTATGTTCATTGTAGCACTGTTCACAATAGCCAGAATCTGGAAACAACTGAACTGTCCAAGAAAAGATGACTGGATAAAGAAATTGTGGTACATCTACACAATGGAATACTTTGCAGCTGTCAGGAAAAATTAAGTCATGTAATCTGCGTGTACATGGATGGAAATGGAGATTATTATGCTAAGTAAAAATGAGTTAGTGGGAGAGGGATAGACAGAATAATCTCACTCATTTGTGGAATTAAAAAATAAAATATTGTTAATTATATAATTATAATTATATATAAAATGTATATACAATTATATGTATTATATATAAATGTTCATAGTGTCTCACTATTACCCACTTTTATTATCCTCATGGCTCTATCTGGAAACCTCCGATATAAGCAGTGGCCATAAATGACAACGTCAAGCCTATTATCTGAATAATTCATGGGCTGTTTATTATTAAGAAGACTGGTGTAAGGGGCCAGAGCGATAGCACAGGAGTAGGGCGTTTGCCTTGCATGCGGCTGACCCAGGATGGACCTCAGTTCGATCCCAAATGGTCCCCCAAACCAGGAGCGATTTCTGAGTACATAGCCAGGAGTAACCCCTGAGTATCACCAGGTGTGTCCCAAAACCAAAAAAATAAAGACAGGTGTAATTTTCATTTGAATTATATGAAATGTTTTATAAGCAGTATAAATATATTAGATAATTTTTCATCTTCTACTCCATTTTATCAATAATAATTTAAATGGTAACATAATTTTAAGCTTAAATATAAAACACTAAGCTTTCAAAAAATAAAAAGATATGATGGTAATAATATCCAGAGACAATAGAGATGAGGGACAATATAACCAGTCCATGATAAGAGGCTTACTTCAAAGAGCAGTGAATGCGGTTTGGATAGAGAAGGATTCACTATAACAATGATAATTAGAACTAATCACTCTGGACAAGAACCGGATGCTGAAAGGGGATAATTTGATATGCATATACCCCTTCATTAATAATAGTTAATGGGGGAGGGAAGAGTGAAACTGGGAACATTAGTGGTGGGATATGTGCACTGGTGAGGATGGTGTACATTGTATGACTGAAACTCAAGCACAAACAACTTGAAACCACAGTGCTTAAATAAAGTAATTATTAAAATAAATTAATTAATAAAAATAAAGGTATGGGGCCGGCTAGATAACATGGAGGTAAGGCCTTTGCCTTCCATGCCGAAGGACAGTGGTTAAAATCCCAGCATCCCATATGGTCCCCCATGCCTGCCAGTGGCGATTTCTTAGAGTTAGAGCCAGGAGTAACCCCTGTGCATTGCCGGGTGTGACCCAAAATAAATAAATAAATAAATAAATAAATAAATAAATAAATAAATAAATAAATGTATGCTTATTCCTACATTCCTAAGGTATTTTATACATTTCCAACAATAAATTATTCTCTTGCTTATATTGGTTAAAATACTTAGCAATCAATCATTATCACTTGATTTTTATTTATTTTCTGATCATTTCTTTTGCCATTCCTTTAAGTTTTGTTGGAAGAAATAATATGAAATAAATTTGTTTGTGCCTACCAACTGGGCATACTGGGTAGTGGAAGGGAATCTAGTAATATTGTACTCATGGTGCCTTGATAAAAATTAAAAATATAAAATATAAAAATTAAATAATGGTGTCTTGATAAAAATAAAAATATAAATAAATGTAGAAAATACAACATTTTTTGGCTTTTTGGGCCACACCCACGCTCAGAGATTACTCCTGGCTATACACTCAGAAATCACTCCTGGATGGGGAACCAAGGTCCGTCCTTGATTGGCTGCGTGAAGGTAAACACCCTACCACTGTGCAATAGCTCCATCCCCAGAAAATACAACTTTTAAATAAGTGGTTGAGAAAAATAATATTGAATATGGGCTTGATCATGTCAATATTTCACATTTAATATCTTAAATGTAATAAAATTAGTTGACAAAAGTAACTATATATATACTCCCCCCCTTTTGAGGGGGGCCACACTTGGCAGTGCTCAGGGGTTATTCCTGGCTCTGTGCTCATATATCTCTCCTGGTAGGCTCGGGGGATCATATGGGATGCCGGGGATCAGACCCAGGTCTATCCTGGGTCAGCTGCATTTACCGGCCCCTAGATACCCTTTATTAAAGTATTGTGATACTCAGAAAAATATGTAGGAGAATGTGGGCCAAGTATAAGGCCTAATATCTGAGTCCTATTTTTTCCTTATGTGTCCCCAACCCCCCCCCCCATCTTTTTCTCTCTCTCTCTCTTTTTTTTTTTTTACTTCTTTAGGCCACACTCGGTGATGCTCAGGGGTTACTCCTGGCTATGTGCTCTGAAATAGCTCCTGGCTTGGGAGACCATATGGGAAGGGGGATCGAACAGCAATCTGTCCTGGATCAGCGCATGTAAGGCAAACGCCCTATCACTTGCACTACCGCTTCACCCCCCCATCTGATATCTCTATTTCTCCCTGTCTTTGGATCCATCTATCTATGTATATTTCCCTTATCTTGTATGTCCTATGACAACTAACACTGAAGGTGATGTGACTTCAGTTTCAGTATCTATCAATTGTTTGCTCATAGATTTAAAGTTCCAATGTGTTCTTTATTCTAAACACTTCAGTGTGGAGTCTGAAGTAAGAAGTCATCTAGGAGGGTTTATGTGAATCAGAATGCAGTCTTGGGCCTCCGCATTGATGATCCTTACTATGATGATGATTCTAACTGTCTATGCCAGAATCTATGACCGCTGTAAATTGGCACAAAAGCTGGAGAATGAAGGCCTCAGTGGCTTCATGGGTTACAGCATTGAAGACTGTGAGTCCCCAGTTGCCCCAAATTATCCCCCATACTTAGCTTCTCACTATAATCACGATCAGTCTCTCTTCATTTGTCACTCCCTAGGCTAAGATATTATCCTCTTTATCATCTTGCCACTGGCTGATGAGTGCTTTAATTATAAAGTCACAAGTATCATTAACTTTACAATCAACACTATCATAAGCACCATCACTACCATTTATATCATACCTGCCATTATACCCATGAATATCATTACTACTGTTGTGACTACAAAATCAGAATCACCAATATCAATATCACTACTAGACTAAAAGCATTACCCAACTGGAAAGATAACCACCTTTCTCCCAACCCTCTAATCCTTCCCTCTCCTTTTCCCATGCTCCATACCTCCTCTCTACACCAGGGCTGTGCATGGCACACTATGAAAGTGGATTTGATACGTCTTTATTGAGCCATAATATTGATGGCAGCAGTGAATATGGCATTTTCCAACTGAATTCTGCATGGTGGTGTGATAATGGCATTACACCTACCCATAACCTCTGCCACATGAATTGTCAAGGTGGGTGATGAAAAACTGGGACAGGGGCCGGAGAGATAGCATGGAGGTAAGGTCATTGGTTCAAATCCCGGCATCCCATACCTTTTATGTATTATTACTGCACTAAAATTTATCAAAATCAAGAGAACTTAGAGACCCAAAACCTCATCCAGAAAGTATTTTGAAGTTTTCTGAAGTAGAAATTTCCCTAGTTAAGAATTGTAATTGATCAGATACTGAGTGAAGAAACAGCTTCTACATGTACAAATAGAAGCAAGTTCCATGTAGAAAGGAATTCACTTTCTATAGAAGAGTGTGGTGCTATTGAAGACAAATTAAATTGTTGTGGCCAAAATGGTATTTGAGATTTGCCAAGATAAATCAAAAGAGAGATTATTCGGTGCCAGCTCAAATGGAGGTGAAAGTTGCTTGACACCTTTCACAATGATTAAAGACAGCCCAGATTGGTCAGTTTGAAGGTTGAGTATACTGGCTACTATGGAAATTTGAATTGTTCATGAGAGAATAGTGTAAATATTGAAATAGTTAAGACTAGCTAAAAAGGGTGGGGGCAAGTGCGATATCACAGCAGGTAGGGCATTTGCCTTGCACGCAGCCAGCCCAAGTTCGATGTTCGGCATCCCACATGGTCTCCCAAGCCTTCCAGTAATGATTTCTGAGCTCAGAGCCAGGAGAAGCCCCAGAGCACTGCTGAGTGTGGCCCAAAAATAAAAAGACTAGCTAAAAGGAAGGTTAGGATTATTCAGTTGACACCAACTGGAATTTGATTTGTCAAAAATGAAGGTTGAAGTCTTGGTCCAGTCAAATGAAGATAGAAATTATTTTTAATATTATATATTTATTTTATAATAATTATTTTATTTAAGCACTGTGATTACAAAATTGTTCATGCTTGAAATCAGTCATACAATGTAAAATATCATTCACCAATGCATATTTCCTGCAACCAATGTCCTCAGTTTCCCTCCCTCTCTCCTCTGCATCCTTTTTTCTCTTTAACACGGTGGTTTGCATTATTGTTAATGAAAGAGTACCATGCATACCACTTTATCCTTGTTCACCACCCAGTTCTTGTCTATAATGATCAGTTCCAACTACCATTGTCATAGTGGAAACTTTGCTACCAAACTGCACTCAACACTTTTTGTAGCAAGCTTTCTACCACACACTGGTCCTCCTGACCCTCATGTCTATTGTCTCTGTTTATTACTACCATACTATCTTTTACTTTTTCTTATATCCCACAGATGAGTGGGATTATTCTATGTCTGTTTCCCTTTGACTCATTTAACTCAGCATAATATTCTCCATATTCATTCATGTATAAGCAAATTTCATTACATCAGTTTTACTGACAGCTGCATAGCATTCCATTGTGTATATGTACCAGTTTCGTTAGACAATCATTGATTCTCGAGCACTTCAGTTGTTTCCATACTCTGACTCTTGTAAATGGTGCTGTGATGAAGATACAGAGTTCTTTTCTGCATGGTGTTTTTGGGTTCCTAGGGAATATCCCTAGGAGTGGTATTGCTGGATCCTATAGAAGCTAGATTTCTAGTTTTTAAGAAATATCCATATTGTTTTTAAAAAAAAAAAAGCTGGACCATTCTACATTTCCATCAGCAGTGAATGAGAGTTCCTTTCATTCTCATCCATGCCAGCACTGGTTGTTCCACTTCTTTATGATGTGTGCCAGTCTCTGTAGTGTGAGATGAAACCTCACTGCAGTTTTTTATTTGCATCTCCCTCATGATTCAGCATGTTCAGCATTTTTTCATGTGTCCTTTGCCCATCTGTATTTATTCATTGAGGATATGTCAATTTCTTTTCCCCATTTTTGGATAGATTTGTGTGCCTTTGGCCATCTATATTTCATCTTTGTGAAAATGTCTGTTCATATCTTCTCCCCATTTTGGGATGCAAGTAGATGGATTTTTCTTGCTAACTTCTATTAGTAACATATGTGTTAAGTATTAATCCCACAGTTTATGGGTATTGGGTAGTTTCTCCCATTCCACGGGTAGTCTTTTTATTCTAGTCATTGTTTCCTTTGAAGTCCAGAAACTTCTCAGTTTAATGTGGTCTCATTTGTTTCTATGCTTCCATTCATCTGGGCAGTAGTGTTTCATCCCTTGCACACTGCTGACAGATTTCAATCCTCAGATTCCATATAGTCTCCCAAGTTTCATCAAGAGTAATTCCTGAGTGCAGAACCAGGAGTAATCTCTGAACATAACCAGGTTTGGGCCCCAAAACCGAAAAAAAATTTAAAAGATAAATTCATGTCATGAGAAGAAAGTAATTCATTCTCAAAAATATATCACTTGTAGGTAGAGCATATTAAATACCCTGAGAAGAGGATTAAATTAATCATGGTCCAGACAACATGATAGTTGAAATAATGTTGGTCCAGATTCCAGCATAACTGAGATAGAATAGTGCCAGGGCCCACCCAGGGACACCAAAATGTAGCAACTCAGACCACTGCCTGAGCAGCCTGAGAGAGAGAGAGAGAAAGAGAGAGAGAGAGAGAGAGAGAGAGAGAGAGAGAGAGAGAGAGAGAGAGAAAGAGAGAGAGAGAGAACCTTTTGTTTCTCTGCATCTTCTAAAATCTACCTGGAGGCATTAAGCTAGAGAGAAAGAGATTGCAAGCTGGAGAACCAGGAGGAGGCGGAGGAGGTCTGTAGTTCTGTCCATGAATTGGGAGGATTAGTATCATTAAAATGGCAATACTCCCCAATGCAATTCTTCAAAGGAGATATATACATATACATATACATCATATGTATATATAGAGAGAGATGGGATGATAAAGGTGGAACAAGTTGCATCTTTCTTGCCAATGCTTTATCTCAGGCCCAATCCCAGAGAACCTGGGCCTTCAGCCCCCATCTCCCATGGGTCCACAGGCTCTGCTCCAGTCTTTACCCTGGGCCCCCCTAACTGCCAGGTTTTTACTTTTTTATAGTAGAGCGGTTATCCATTATAGGGAGGCATGTCCCACTGTAACTGCCATTACAAGGGGGTATCACCCCTTAAAGGTACATTGACTAATTCCCTTACATAGGCCAATATGTAGATTGAGTTCATATGTTGCTAGTAAAAATTATGGTTGAGGGGCCAGAGTGATAGCACAAGAGTAAGGTGTTCACTTTACACGCTCCAACACAAGTTGGACCCTGGTTCGATTCCCAGTATCCCATATAGTCCCCCAAGCCTGCCAGGAGTGATTTCTGAGTGCAGAGCCATGAGTAATCCCTGAATACAACCCAAAAACAAACCAAAAAATTATGGTTGAACTTATCTAGCACATGAGAATATCAAGTTTGAAAGCATCATGACTGACCATACTTAGAGCTAAACATTTTCCTGGTCAGCCAACATGATGGTTGAGTGGCGATTATGGTAAGCCACTGCTGCAATTGAGATCATATAAATTACACAGAATGACAATTAAAGTCATCCAGACCTGTTGAACAGAACCGGTCAAAATAGCATTACCATTATTCATAAACAACTGACAAATGAATCAAGATAGTAAATAATAAAGTGGTTGACATTATTCAGACCCTAGTGAAGCAAGAACCCTGGGGATTTCATATTCTGTCACCCTGTTCTGCAAATACCACATGACTAGATCCTTCTCTTCTCCCAGATCTGCGTAACTACCATATTAAAGATGACATCTTATGTGCAAAGAAGATTGTGACCTTCCATAGTGGAATGGGTGCCTGGTAAGTTCAAAGGACATGGTTTGGACCTTGGGCAGCTGGAAAAATAATACAGTTTCTTCATCAGTCTGTTCATTTACTCCTTCCCTTCCATCATTTCCCAGGGATACTTGGACAAACTACTGTTCTGGTTATGACTTATCTAAATGGACCAACGGGTGTCATATGCACTTAAGACCTAATTAGAGAAACACTGGCTCATGAATTGGATGTTCAGAGATGAAGGTTTTCTTCTCCTTCTTCTGTAGATTTAATAAAATATGACACCCATAAACAATGCAGAGACCTCTCTGATGCTTGACTTTCCTTTTTTCCGTGCTTCATGATCCCCAATCATATCCTCCACATATTTGAAGCTATAATTTGTGGACACCAAACAATTATGTGTTGGGAACAGGAGGCAAATAGTGTGAAGGATAGCATATGATTATGAATTTAGGTTGTCCTAGGTTCAAATACCATTTCTACACCACTTACTGTGTTGCTTTGGCCAAGGTACTTAATTTCTCTGCTTCAGTTTATCTTTAAAATCAGAACAATAGGGTCTGGGGCAATAGTACAGGAAATAAAGTACTTTCCTTGCATATACTAAATTTCAATCCACTGCATCCCATATATGGTCCTCGAAGCACTGCCAGGGGTGATCATTGAGCAAGGTGTAAGTGCTGAGCACCACTGGGTATGGCCAGTAAAACATAATTATAAAATAAAAATTAAAATGATATAACTATCTCATGGGATTTGGAGGAGAACTGTGATAAGAGCCTCATGTGCCAAGACCAGGACATTAGAGAGACGCGGGTCTGGAAGCAAATGCCAGTGCAAGAAATAATCCAAACACTCTGAAGGGGGTGAAACTGGTTCACAAATTCCAACATGCAAGCCTACCACTTCTAAGAAGAAGATAGCTCAATAAAGGAAATCTGGAAATGTGTGAGAGTGTTTTCCTGAGACCCAAGATTTTTATTAGAAGAATCCAGACCACATCTTGGGGTGGATAATAGAGAGGGACCTAGGGTGGAGAATAGAGAGGGGCCTGGTTAATCTGATATATCCCCCTAAATGACTTTATAGAAAAGTGCAGAAATATGAAGTAAAACAAAGTATTTTGCATCCCAAGGTACTAAGAAAAAGGCAGATGTTATCACTAAAAGATAAAGGGGTTGGCAAAATAGGTACAACCAAAGTTGGAAAAATAGAAAGAAAAAACTTTTGGTCTAAAAATAGGGTATCAGTACCCACAAATCATAAGACCAACTACAGCATCCAGGCATATTAATTTTTCTAACCATAAAGTGTTTTTTCAAGGTCACAGGAAAATTTCTCTACAATCATGGTTTTCACTGTCAGGTATCAGTAATTGGAGATTATTAGCATATATCTTATGTCGAAGTCAATATGACATGAGGTATCTCCTAATTTTTTTATTTTTAATTACTTTATTAACAATGTGATTACAAGGTTATTCATAATACAGTTGAGTATTAAGTTTCAGTCATACAATGTACAGCATCCTAGTGGACATTTCCAGCCACTAATATCCCCAGTTCCCTGCCTACTTATTGGGCAAAGGTCCCCTTCCCATTTCTTATTCTTTCTCTCTTTCTTCTTTTTTATACACTGGTTTGCAAAACTTGTTACTTTTTTTAACTTTGAAAGCATAGTATTTTTTATATATTCATGCACATACATATTAAAGTTAACATCAAAAGTTTAAGAGGTTTTTTTTTAAGGGCTAGTCAAAAGGGCACAGTGAAAACGGTGTTAGAGTGGCAAATATTGTTTGCATAGGCCCACCAAAATATGGGGTCATAGAAAGGAATATCCTTGGTCTAAATACAAGGAAACCATTACCCTGAAGTTTTCTGGCATAAGACCAACTCTAGGCTCCAGGCAAACCAGTTTATTCAATCCAAGTCATTGTCTGTAGTGCCAATACAGTTTTATTTTTTCACGCAGTCCTATTGTTGGCATCAGGTTTCTGTATTAAAGATCCTGAAATCTGCACATCCTACGTTGAAGTCAGGCTGGTGTGGAGTATCCTCTAGTTTCATCTCACAATTAAGGGGCAATACAGCAAGCCCTGTCCAGTAAGCAGGTCATTGTTCTTGTTAAGTCTTCTCAGTGTTAAGGGAAGTCTCTTTTGAGCAGATCGATGTCGGAGCAGCTGTAGGGTCTTCCCTGGTAGAGGAATGCCTCCAGGTGATGTTATAGACAAGGTATCTCCTAATTTTATCTCACCATTATGTGGGGAGGCAGGGAAATCTGTCTTCAAAGCAAGTAGTTGCTGATTTCCAAGCCACAGTCATGTTAGCATGAGAGCCCACCCTAGGACAAGTATGTGCCAAGAAAGTTCCAGGGTTCACCCTGATAGAAGCCTGCAGCCTGGAGCAGCGGCAGCAGCAGCATTGGTGGTGTCCCAAGTAGCCGAATCATTCCAGAAAGCTCTGGGGGGACAAGTCGCCAAGGTACAGTCCCATGCAATGTCCAGTTCATCTCCTTTGCTGCCAGGAGAGTGAGTTCTGAGTACCTCCTCCTGCAAATTCTCTGGAAAGCTCTGATAGGTCATTCTTGCTGAGACTGGATCCCCAGCTCCCATCCTCCCCCATTGGTCGTGTTCTGGGTAGATCTAAGCAGTCATGTTCACTCAAGTTGGGTAATCCTGGTAGAGGTACCTACCTGGTAGAGATATTCTGATGTACGTGCAGAAAACTGTGCCAGATCCAAAGATGAGACCCAAGGTTCAGGGTAATCGGCAGATGTCCAAGAAACTAAAGCCCAAGTCATTTTGGCAAATGTTCAATGTGGAGGACATTCTGTAACAAAAAAATTCTGATTTCTTATCCCTAATAAATAAAAACTCCACTTAGTATCAAATATTTTCTGATTTTAATGCACCCATGCAAAAAAATGGTGCCACATTGGAGCCTAAAGGGAAAATAATAGCAAACCTAACAATCCCTAGAACTTAGTTTTATCAAAAGTACAAAACTCCCAAGGGTACTATCTATACAATCTTCTATAAATTTCTACTACAAATCTAAAGAAAGGGGGGAAAGCTATAATTACATAATAAAATCAATAAAGAATATACATAGTAAAGAAATACCCTTAAGAAATATACAAATGAGATATACATATCCCCCATAAGTCTTTTTGAAATACTCTAAGGATAAATTCCAGATCACAACTTTAGTCAGCAATGTAGTCTTGTAGAGTCTGAAAAATGGCTTGCACTGTCACAAATCCACACTGGGGTGGATAATAGGGTTAATCATATTGGTTAATCCAATAAGAACTAAATGAGAAAATTTGGGGACCACTACTGTAGGTGCTCAAGAATTACTTCTGGCTCTGTGCTCAAGAATCACTCCTGGGGGCCAGAGTGATAGCACAGCAAGTATGGCATTTGCCTTGCACTGGCTGACCCAGATTTGATCTTCAGCAACCTAAATAGTTTCCCTAGCTTTCCCAGAGTAGTTTCTGAGCACAGAGCCAGGAGTAACCTCTGAATGCTACTGAGTGTGTCCAAAAAAACCAAAATGACACTCCTCACAGTTCTTGGAGGGCCATATGGGGTGCAGGAGATTGAATTTTGTCCAGCCACGTGCATATCAAATACCCTAGCGACTGTACTATCACCCTAGCCCATAAATGAGGGGTTTTATAGTGAACAAATGTTGGACCTTTGTTGTTTAAATATAAATTAATGAATGAGTCCTATAGTTGGTGTGGTGATGGTGAGGACCTTTCTCAGCTCAGCCTAGCTCCTGCAGCCCCTATGGCCTAGCAGGCCTGAAGGTTGCAGGGTGAGGGCGGACAGATTCACAAAGCAGTCAGATGAAGTTCCAATAGTCAGCCAGCTTTATTTCATGATCCTAAACTAACGTATACATTTCCTCACATGGCTTCTATGCTAAGCCTTTTCCTAGTAGCTACTTCTCTACTCCTTCTGGCTCTCTTGGCCTCTGCCTCCCTTTCAGCTGCTTTTTTCCAGGCATCTTTGCTGACTCTTTGCTGAATCTGGTGTTTAATTGATGATACTGAATCTAATGCTGAATCTCTCTGTTGAATCTCACTGTTGATTCTCTTTCTGCTCAGACCTTGCCAAATGCTTTCTCTGCACCTATTGATATGATTATTTTATGATACAAACTCTCAATAATTATCTAAAAATATATAAAACTTTTAAAAAAATCAACAAAATGGAAGTAGAAGGAACTTTTCTCAATATAGTCAAGGCCATTTACTACAAGCCCACGGCAAACATTATACTCACTGTGAACAAGCTAAAAGCTTTTCCTCTAAGATCTGGCACAAGGTAAGATTATATTCTCTCATCATTTCTATTCAATAAAGTACTAGAAGTACTTGCTGTATCGATCAGGTGAAAAAAGATATCAAGGGCATCCAAATAGGAAAGGAGAAAGTTGAGTTACACTGTTTGCAGATGACATGATGCTATATTTAGAAAATCCAAAGTATTTTATCTAAAAGCTTCTAGAAACAATAGATTTGTAAGGTGGCAGGCCACAAAACTAACATGCAAAATTCATGGCTCTTTTATATATAAATAATGAAACAGGAGAAACAGATATTAAACTGCAGGGTCCAGAAACCCCCCAGGGGGGACCCGGCCAGCAGGAATTAGCTGGGAAGGCTTCTCAGACGACTGCACTCCTATTTTGCTGAGTAGAAGAACAACCACACCTGTAAAAAATCTGGGAGAGGTTAATAATAAAAGATCCAAGGCAGCGTCTCACTGCTCAAAGACATTTATTGAGGTGTAACCTCTTCTTTTATAGTGAAGGAGAAGGGGGCAGTACAAGGTGTTGTCAATCATACTTTTGGCGCGAAGGCTCATAAGGAAGTGGGCAGTGGGCTAGGGCTGGATGACCTTTAAGCTATACTGAACGTGCTGTTTCAATGGAAACTTCTAGTGTCCTTCTAGCTGCATTCCTAATTGCTTGACTATCAGGAAATGGTGCAATATGTGCTTGCCTAGTGATCTTGAACAGACAATATAGCATATACTTATTGATAACAGCCTAAATTACTCCGGAATGTGGTCTTAAGGAATGGGGCCTAGTTTCTGATAACTGGACCAGGCAGTTTTTTCTCTCCTCCGGGCTTATAGCTAAATTAAGTCCTGCAGCTACATTCTTTTCTCTTAGCTCAGAAATTTACAGCAAGATTGCATATTGCTTTTAGGTGAAAAGCTGGGCTATGGCAGAGAGAACAGCAAAATGTCCTCAAACAAGTCAGTCCCCAACATCTCCCCCTTTCTCTTCTAATAAAAGAAGGAAAGTCGTGAGCGGGTGGAAGAACCGTGTCTTAGGCATACAAGGTTTGACCAGGTCGGACACGGCCAAAGCCGCATTTAAAAGGTGGCTACAAACGCCGTGGGTGTGCGCAGAGATCCGAATTATGCGTTGTAGCCTTTTAGGGCCGTGCCCTAACTGGGACCTTGCTAATCCCGTCGTAGGTGTCTCCACAGCCGAGAGCACAAGTGCCGGAGCGAGCTCCGTCTGTTAGCTATGCGCTCTATCTCCTGGAAACTCAGTGGCTGGATAGGCGGCTTGGTGACTAGAGCCAAGTTTTCACAGGAGTCACGCGGGGTTAGACGCTGGTAGTTAACCTGAATAGAGGTTTTTGCCTTTTCATCTACCTGGTTTTTAATAAAGGCAGTAATTTTGCGGAAAATCCATGGGCCAAGAGAAAAGAGCAGCATGAGGCTAATAAGAGGGCCCACAACGGTGGACAAGATTGTGTGGAACCAAGGGGAAGAGAAAAACCAATCCTGGTACCAACCTTGTTCTTCATCGAAATGTTTTTCAAAATCTTTTATACCATCACCAATATGTTGAACGCTATCTCTAACTAAACCTGTTTTGTCTTTAAAAATACAACATTGTTCCTTAAGGGCTACACAGACTCCCCCTTTCTTCAAAAAAAAAGGAAACCAAATTAAGGCATGGTGGTTTTGCTGCACTATCTTTGCTAGGGATTTAACAATGTGCTTTAAGTGTTGTAAACTTAGTTTAAGTTTGTAAACATTATTAACAACAGTTATACTTAAGGCATTGACAGATTTTAGAGTATGAACCAATGAATAAATTATTGTGCTTACAGCGGTAGCACCCAGGCCTATGATTAAGGCTAGGGTGAGAGCAGGTTTGACAGGTAAGTTAGGCATTAAAACAATGAAAACACAGTAGTTTTAGGACTGAAAAAACAAATGTGAAACAATGGGGGAGATAAACCAGTGAAACAGGCAAGAAACGTTAAATTGGGGGCAATTATGAACTAAAAGGAGGAATTAATGACAAGAATTTGATTACAATTTTCAATAGGGGGAATTATATTGGGTACCAAAAGGCAAAGTTCAAGTTTCACCACCTGTTTGAAGGTGATGCTGAAGTGAGGCTTGGGGCTGGATTGCAGAGCGAAGGGGTCAGAGACAGGCAGGAGGTTGCCAAAGCAGGCAGGGTCGGTGATGGTGGAGGCGTTGACCAGCTGTAGGATGAGGTTTGAGGTGGGTGAATAGCAGGTACCGAAGGCGTTTGCATCTGGGCGGAGGGCGGAAGCGTTGATCATGACAAGGATGAGCTGAGAAGAGGAGGGGGGTCCCGAGGACAGCATGGGCTGGAAGGGTGGGGAAGCCGGCAGAGTCCTGAAGAGCTCAGGGCATGGGAGAGGTTGAGCTGACATAGCCAGTGTGTCCTGGGGAATGGGTGAATGGGCCAGGTTGTGGCAAAATTGATTGGGGGTGTAGGGCTTACTCTATCCTTAAAAGGGGACGGGAAGGAACCAGAGGTGTTGCTATTGTCTTGCAAGGGAGTGAAGTGGAGCAAACAAATTAATGAAGCCTTGGTTCGAAGGGGGTGGTTGGAGGCAGCCAGGCAGAGTACCAAATTCAGCATTGTCAAAGGTGGAGTCAGTCAGAAACAGGTTCGCAGTAATGGCAGCTAGCAGGTGGGGTGGCAGGCTTTTTTGAAGTGAATGAGGACAGGACTGCAGGAAGCTGTAGGAGGTCTATAAGAAAACAACTTGGCAGGAGGTAAAATGATTATTTGTGAATGCCACAGGAATGCCTTCTGACTTTTGCCAGACTTTAGCACTTTTAAAAAATCTTATAATTAATGATAGCCAATTGTTCAAAAACCTTTAAACTGAACTTAAATGATTTCCTTTAAACTTCTTAGTTATTATATTAAAGCTAGATGCTTCTTTTTCTAGCCAAATTTGGCCTTATAGTATTGGCCTTAACTACACATAGCAGAAAAACTGGGGATTGCAAAGTCCAAAAATTCTCCAGGAAAAAGTTATTCCTGATGGCCATTTGAGAAATTTTTGGGGTTTACCATCCCCTACCTTTTTTGCCATGCTGATAGAACAAAGCTAGCTTAGCACAGGATTTTTGGCAGGATTTCACAGTTTATAGATGACGAGACTAAGCCAGGTAAAAAAATTAATTGAAATTTTAAAAATGGATAAGGCTATAAAAATTGTATTTATTATGAAATGCAAGAATAACAAATAGACAGACAGAACAAACACGAAACACAACATTGTGGCCACTTTCACGCATAACACACACACATGAACAGACAAGAGGACTTATTCAAAATTTGCATTGGAAAAATTGACAAGCGCTTTTAAATATTTAGCCGGCATGTTTGTAAAAAAATTGTTAACGTAGCTGGAGTGGAACTGCTGAAAATAAATTTTAAGGTTTAGCTTTAACACAAAACATTTTTAAAACAATTGTAATTTAAAGTTGAAAACATAAAGTAAAATGTTAGCAGTTAAAATTTTGTTAAGTAAATTGCTTAGTGAGCACTGTAGAAGGAGTCTGCACTCTGAAGTATGATATCATTTGCTGTAAAGGAACAGGTTTGTTATAAATTGGTTTTACAGTAGAATAGTAAGACAGCTGTAATAAAGTGTTAAAATTTTTATGATTAAACACAAGAGCATGAACTATGATTATTAAAGGTATAAAAAACTGACTTTAAAAAAAACAACTGTTTTTACTTTGAAGACTTAAAGTGAATAATTTGTAAAAAATATTAGATACCAAATTGACAAAATGTTTAGACATTATAAAATATAGTTAAAGACATTTGATGCATTTACACACCTAGAGCTTAAGACCAAAATTATTTTTAATACTTGTTAATTTGCTTATAAAATTTAGTTACTTTTATGATACTAATTAACAATATTATTTTAAAAAAGGGCTAACCACAACATGAACAGAGACAACTTAAGATTAAACTTGGAAAATGCAAAATTATTTGTACTTACCTTTGAGTTTAAAATTAAGCTTGAAATTAAGAAAAGAAATAAAGCTACTTAAGGTTTAAGTTTATGAACAATAATTTATGAACAAATTTATTTAACTAGTTATCATATTGTTTTTGTTATTGAAATGGCTTTTATGCCACTATTTGAACTGCCTAACCACTTTTAAGGTTTAGATTATTTGGTTTAAGTTTTTCAAATGGCAATGCTATTTTGCTATATTTATATGCATTCAAAAGAGCTTAGGCTTAGCTTAGAGTTTTGGAATGTTTATACATTATTGTTAAGGAAAGCTGACCAACTTATTTTGCTCACTTGTATTATTTTAGTTCTTAAAAAATTAACTTTCTAAACATGTGCAGTAATTTTAACAAAGGAGTTTTGCTTTTTTTCCCAATGCAGAGGTTCTTAAAAACAAAGTTAAAAATGTTACAAAATGTTATTTAACTATTAGATTTGAATGGCAAACATGGGAAGGAAAGAGCAATTAAAAAGACAAAATATAAGAAATATTTAAATGCAGATTAAGGAGCCTAAGCTACTAAAAAATGCCCATGACATGAACTATTTTACAAACTTCATATACTTTTAAGATTAAAAATAATTTTAAAAAAGACTTAAATTTTAATATTTGTGTGTTTGTTTAAGTTTTAAAGCACGAAAAGGTTTTTTGTTTACTGATAATTTGTTATTACAAGTAACAGAATTATGACCTTACTTTAAAATTTTTGAGAGGCATGAACAAGGGTGTTTATTGCTGTTATTTTCCTGTTGCTGTGACACAGACTTTGGAGAGTGACTCAGGCACAGAGCTGCTGACAAGCTAGGGTTTGGAAAATGTACACTGCGCCTTTAAAAGCTTAGAGGCCGAGCTTACAGCGCAGGGAAGAGAGAAAAAAAAAACGGCGGGCTTTTTTTTTTTTTTTTTTTTTTTTTTTTTTTTTTTTTTTTTGCATTTTAGCTACATAGAAACTTAGTTTTAAAAACAGGTACGTCACCTTTGCGTAGGTTAAACTTATTATGACATTTTGTAACACATTTAAGACTTTTTAATTTTACCAACTGTGGCCTTTATACTTAGAAAAACATTTCAACTTAGGCATCCCAACTCAGGAAAAGGGAACAGTTGTAGCACCAGAGAGACAAAAAGCCTGAGGGAAGATAGGCATTTGTATAGTAAGGGATGGGAGGTTTTCGCCCTGCTCGCTGAATTTTGCTGAAGCTGCCGCATGGCCAAGAGGGGGGGGGGGAGTAGCAAAAGTTTGTTGCTACGTGTGGAACCGGGTTTAAGCTGGGATTTGGAAAATGGGCGCTGTCCCTTTAAGGTGAAGCCAGCGATGAGCTCAGAGATTAGAATCTGTGCTTGCTTGCTGGAAGGAAAGATTTTACTGCGGAGAAAAAGTTAACTTTGCAAGAGTTCAGCTTTTCAGCGGGAGAGACAGCGCCGCCCCCAATAGATTTCAATCAGGAGAGCGTGTAAGGGGCTGGGGTCACACGGCTTGAAACAGCTGTGAGGCTTTTCCAATTAAAGGCTTTGTATTGTTGCAATTGCTGGTTAAGGAGGGGAGTTGGTGGAACAGGGACGGAGCTGAAGCTAGGGAAGTGAAGGGCTGTTTAGGATTTTGCACAGAGGGTGCAGCGGCAGAAGTAAAGATGAAGGGTCAGAAGAGGAAGGAAACTGAGAGACAGAGTTAGAGCGAGAGGGAGCCCAGGAACACTAGATTTTTGGCAAACATCATGAACAAATATTAAGAAATTACAAATATCTTTTTTGGTAACCTCTATATGTCTGGCTTTCAACTCAGACTGTATATATTTAATGAATTTAAGTTCAGTACTCAAAGAATTACCCATGGTAGCGTATCCTATGGGTTAAGCCCCAAAAGCCAATCAGGGGCGGCGATCGGAACGACTGGAAAAACTGCAGTTTAAATATTTGATTAAGGCTAACTCGTTTCAACGCTTACCCTGATGAGGTAATTTCCGCGATTTACGAAGGAGCTCTAGACTCGCCGACCTGTAGTCGTTCGGAGTGTGGCGGTGATCTTCGAGCCCCACGTTGGGCGCCAAAATGCAGGGTCCAGAAACCCCCCAGGGGGGACCCGGCCAGCAGGAATTAGCTGGGAAGGCTTCTCAGACGACTGCACTCCTATTTTGCTGAGTAGAAGAACAACCACACCTGTAAAAAATCTGGGAGAGGTTAATAATAAAAGATCCAAGGCAGCGTCTCACTGCTCAAAGACATTTATTGAGGTGTAACCTCTTCTTTTATAGTGAAGGAGAAGGGGGCAGTACAAGGTGTTGTCAATCATACTTTTGGCGCGAAGGCTCATAAGGAAGTGGGCAGTGGGCTAGGGCTGGATGACCTTTAAGCTATACTGAACGTGCTGTTTCAATGGAAACTTCTAGTGTCCTTCTAGCTGCATTCCTAATTGCTTGACTATCAGGAAATGGTGCAATATGTGCTTGCCTAGTGATCTTGAACAGACAATATAGCATATACTTATTGATAACAGCCTAAATTACTCCGGAATGTGGTCTTAAGGAATGGGGCCTAGTTTCTGATAACTGGACCAGGCAGTTTTTTCTCTCCTCCGGGCTTATAGCTAAATTAAGTCCTGCAGCTACATTCTTTTCTCTTAGCTCAGAAATTTACAGCAAGATTGCATATTGCTTTTAGGTGAAAAGCTGGGCTATGGCAGAGAGAACAGCAAAATGTCCTCAAACAAGTCAGTCCCCAACATCAAACAACAATCCCATTCACAATTGTGCCTCAAAAAATCAAGTAACTTAGAGTCAACTAAAGAAGTGAAAGATCTATACAAATAATACTACAAAATACTGCTTCAAGAAATAAAAGATGGCACAAGGAAGTGGAAGCACATACCCTGCTCATCAATTGGGAAGGTTAACATCGTTAAAATGGCAATACTTCTCAAAACATTGTAAAGATTTAATTCTAACCCTATAAGAAAACCTATAATATCATTTATAGGAATAGATCAAACACTCCTGAAACTCATATGGAATAATAAACTTCCATGAATAGCAAAAGCAATCCTTAGGGAAAAGATGATGGGAGGTATCACTTTCTCCAACTTCAAACTGTAAATAGACTTGAATATTCTGAGACTAACCACCAAATATACAATAATTAATCTTTGATAAAGTTCAAGAGATACAAAGTGGAGCAAGAAAATCCTCTTTTTTTCCTCTCTCCTTCCCCTTTTAATCCCAAGGAAATCCTCTTTAAAACTAGTGATGAACATATCAATAAAAGAAAAAAAACATAGCTATTCATAAATTCTATTAATACAGATTATCATAAGCTCACATAGCATAGTGTTCTTGGGAAGGTGTGGGGGAAAATTGAAGCAAGTCTGAATACTTAAAACGTAATATTCTTTTTTTTAAGTTTAAGTGGGTTTTTATTTTTAAGGATTAGAGTCAAAGGAGCACAGTAAAATGGTGTTAGAATGACAATTGTTTGCAGAGGCCCACCAAAATATGGGGGACATGGAAAGGAAAAGCCTCAGCCTAAATGCAAGGAGACCCTACCCCTGAAGTTTTCTGGCACGAGACCAACTCTAGGCTCCAGGCATACTAGGTTTTCCAATCCAAGTCATTATCTGTAGTGCCAATACACTTTTATTTTTCACACAGTCGCTGTTGTTGGTGTCAGTGTTCTATTTTAAAAATCCTGGAATTGGGGCCAGAGATATAGCATGGAGGTAATGTGTTTGCCTTGCATGCAGAAGGTCGGTGGTTCAAATCCCGGCTTCCCATTTCGTCCCTCGAGCCTGCCAGGAGCGATTTTTGAGCATAGAGCCAGGAGTAACCCCTGAGTGTTGCCAGGTGTGACAAAAAAATCCTGGAATCTGCATGTCCTACATCGAAGTCAGGATGATGTGGAGCGTCCTCTAGTTTCACCTCACAATTAGAGGGCAATGCAGAGAGCCCTGTCCTTCAAGCAGGTGGTTGTTGTTGTTGTTGTTGTTAAGTCTTCTCAGTGTTAAGGAAAGTCTCTTTTGAGTAGGTCTATGTCAAAGCAGCAGTAGGGTCTTCCCTGGTAGAGGATTGCTTCCAAGTGATGTTATAGATAACCTTGGTTGTCTTCCCTGGTTGTCTTCCTTGGTTGTCTTCCCTGGTCTTTCTTGGTTGGCTTCCCTGGTCTTCCTTGGTTGGCTTCCCTGCTTCAGGGGTGAATGGAGATTCCCCATTCTTCTGAGGCCTGCACCAGGTCATTAAAAACATACTATTCTTAAGAGTAAACCATGGTGGATTCTATCTTCCTTGCAAATTTTATTATGCAAAATGCAACTTCCCATTCTTTAATTATTTCATGTCCATCAAACCACTGTTTCTGTGAGTAATAAAATGAATGCTGATCTCTAAAAAATAAATAAATAAAAGAGGTGGTGGGAAAACTTGACAACTACGTGCAAAAAAGTGAACTCTTGGGGACCGGAGAGAAAGCATGGAGGTAGGACATTTTCCTTGCATGCAGAAGGACAGTGGTTTGAATCCCGGCATCCCATGTGGTCCCCAGAGCCTGACGGGAGCGGTTTCTGAGAATAGAGCCAGGAGTAACTCCTGAGCACTGCTGGGTGTGACCCAAAAGCCAAAAAAAAAAGTGAACTCTCAAACCTTTTTTTTAATGCCATGCACAAAAGTCAAATCAAAATGGATTGAAGACCTTGATATCAGACCTGAAACCATAAGCTAGAGGAAATGTAGCCATAATATTCCATGACATTCAAAGTAAAAGTATCTTCAAAAATGCAACACCAATAACCATACAAGTAGAAGTAAAGATAAATAAATGGGACCACATTAAACTAAGAATTTCCTGCATCTCAAAGAAAATAGTGATGAGGATAAAAATATTACCCACGGAATGAGAGAAACTATTCACCCAATTCACATCTGATATCTAAGATATATAAAATAAGATATATAAAAAATGGTGAGTAAGAAATGGCTGGCTGTGGGGGTTGCCAGGCAGAGTGCTGATTGCTCTACCTGAAGAGTCTCCGCCCTGCTATGCTTCTTCTGAGGAAACTGAGGACCTGAAGGGAGCCCTGTCCTGTGCTTCTCTGTCTTTCCTGAATTCTTGAAGCTCTCCTCAAAGCCCTGGGAAGTGAACCCAAAAAAAACTACATTCTGAAGCTACCCAGCGAGTGAGTGAGTGAGTAAGAAATGGCTGGCTGTGGGGGTTGCCAGGCAGAGTGCTGATTGCTCTACCTGCAGAGTCTCTGCCCTGCTGTGCTTCTTCTGAGGAAACTGAGGACCTGAAGGGAGCCCAGTCCTGTGTTTCTCTGTCTTTCCTGAATTCTTGAAGCTCTCCTCAGAGCCCTGGGAAGTGAACCCCAAAAATACTGCATTCTGGGGCCGGGCGGTGGCGCTAAAGGTAAGGTGCCTGCCTTGCCTGCGCTAGCCTTGGACAGACCACGGTTCGATCCCCCGGTGTTCCATATGGTCCCCCAAGCCAGGAGCAACTTCTGAGCGCATAGCCAGGAGTAACCCCTGAGCGTTACCGGGTGTGGCCCAAAAACCAAAAAAAAAAAAAAAATACTGCATTCTGAAGCTGCCCAGCGAGTGAGTGAAAACTACGCCGGCCCAGTGGGGCCCGACTGTGAAAAACTGTGAGTGCTGCCTGTGTGTGTCTCTCTACTATCCTGTTGCGTGAACCTCTTGGGAGTGGGCAGAAAAGAGGCTCCAGCAGAGCACTTTGGCTCCGCTTCGCTACGCGGCCATGCACTCTTTCTAAGAAAAGAACACCATCACAACAAGAAGAAAAAATCACAGTAAGAACTGTGCTGGATCACAGAAGCAAGCATTTCTCTCTGGACTGTCTTCTCTGCTGCATGCTCGGGCCTAAGATTTAATCCTATGTGAGGCTTCATCCATGGAGGACTCCCCTACCTTAGAGGCAAGTCGGCCCATCCAGAAAGGGCGGAGCCAGTGGAGTGTGCTGCCTGCATCATATAGTCAATGAATACCACCACAACACGTAGAAAAACCCACAATACAAGTGTGACAATGGGGAAACAATGCAGGCCAGCATCAGACATAGAGAATGAAGAGGACAATTCTGATGACCAGATAATGACCAACCAACTAATCAAACTCTCAGATAAGGACTTTAGACTAGCAATATGGAAGATACTCAACGAACTCAAAGAAATCATGGATCGAGTTGAACAGAACACTAATAAGAACCAAGAAAATATGAAGACAGAAATCACAAAACTCCAAACTGAAATAACATGTCAACTAACAGGCCTGAAAAACTCAGTAAACGAAGTGAATTACAAAATGGATAAGCTCTGGGACAGGGTATCAGAAGCTGAGAATAGACTTGGTGCTGTGGAAGATGAGATACATAACAATTCCATACAGCAGGAGAGATTGGAAAAAACTTAAAACAAATGAACAGACAATGGAAAAATTAGTCAAAGAATGAGAACAGGTGAAAATAGAAGTCTATGATAAGATCAACAGAAACAACTTAAGAATCATTGGAGTCCCAGAGATCCAGGAAGAATCAATGGTCAAGAACATCATTAAAGAGAAACTTCCAGAGCTAAAGAATATATGTGATCAAACCCTGCATGCTCGAAGAGTACCAACCAAAAGAGACACCAGAAAACCACCCCAAGACACATTGTAGTCACAATGGCAAATCCCACAGATAGAGACAGAATTCTGAAAACAGCAAGATCAAAAGGGGAAATTACGTTCAAGCAAGCATCCTTGAGATTTACAGCAGACCTATCACCAGAAACACTCAATGCCAGAAAGCAGTGGTGGGATATTGTGACAAGACTGAATAAAATGAATGCTTCACTCAGAATACTGTACCCAGCAAAATTCACTTTCCGGTTTGATGGAAGAATACATGGTTTCACAGACAAAAAACAGCTCAGAAACTTTACAGACTCAAAACCAGTCTTAAGAGAAAAACTGAAAGACCTAATCTAAGACAAGACTGACCAAAAGACACACCAAATTTCGATATAAAGATGGCATTAAATCCCAGGACAATTCTTTCTCTCAACATCAATGGACTAAATACACCAGTTAAAAGACACAGAGTGGCTAAATGGATCAAAAAACTCAATCCAACCTTCTGCTGCCTACAAGAAACGCACCTGAATAGTCAGAACAAAAATAGACTCAAAATTAAAGGCTGGAGAAAAATTATCCAAGCAAACAACACCCATAAAAAAGCTGGAGTGGCCATACTAATATCAGATAATGCAAACTTTATACTCAGGAAGGTGGTAAGGGACAAAGATGGACATTTTATATTAATCAAGGGGTATGTAGAGCAGGAAGAAATAACTCTCCTAAACATATATGCACCAAATGAGGGGCCAGCAAAATATTTAATACAACTGTTGACAAATCTGAAAAATAATATCAATAACAACACAATAATTGTGGGGGACTTCAACACGGCTTTGTCAACACTAGATAGGTCAACCAGACTGAAACCCAACAAGAATATACTAGACCTGAGAAGAGAAATGGAAGAAAGAGGCCTAGTGGATATATATAGGACACTCCATCCCCAGAAACCTGGATACACATTCTTCTCCAATGTACATGGGACATTCTCTAGGATAGAATACTTGCTAGCACATAAAACATACCTCCATAATATCAAGAGGATAGAAATTTTGCAGACTACCTTCGCTGACCACAAGGCTCTGAAATTATTTTTGAATTCCAAAGGGACTCAGAAGAAACACTTTAACACCTGGAAGTTAAACAGCCTCTTACTGAATAACCAGTGGGTCCGAGATGAAATCAAGGAGGAAATCAAAAGGTTCCTGGAAAAAATGACAATAAGACACAAACAAGTAATGAAAGAAACCCTAGCAACCGAGTATAAGAAATTCATGGACGAACGAGTCAGCCAAATTAAAGAAGAAATGTCAAAGAACATGAGAGATTCCATACAAAAAGAAGTGAAGGATTTAAAAGACAAAGTAACAAGCCTTACGAGTAGAAACACAGAGTTGGAGAAGCACATCGAAGAACTCGAAGGAAAACTGCAATCAAAAAATGATCAAGAAACCAACAAAGAAATAAAAGGCAAAGCACTGGAAGGAAAAATCCAATATCTAATGAACAAGGACAAAAGAAACAATCTAAGAATTGTGGGTATACCAGAAGGGGAGGAAATAGGGAAGGGGGAAGAACAGGTAGTCAGGGAGATAATAACAGAGAACTTTCCCACCCTCTGGAAAGAAAATTCAGGACAAATTCCAGAAGTCAAGAGAGTCCCTAATAAAATAGACCCTAATAAACCCACACCAAGACACATAATAATCCAAATGGCAAAAAACAAAGAGAAAGAGGAACTCCTGAAAGCAATAAGGGAGAAAAAAAAAACCTCAAGTACAAAGGAAAGGACATAAGAATCAAACCAGATCTCCCATTTGAAATAATTCAAGCAAGAAGACAGTGGAATGACATATTTAAACGACTGAATGAAAGAAATTTCCAACCCAGGGTCCAATACCCAGCAAAACTATCATTCATATGGGAGGGCAGACTAAAAACATTCACAAATATGAACGAACTTGAACTATTTGTGCAAACTAAGCCGATCTTAAGCGACTTACTAAGAGACGAATTACACAATCCAAACCCCCGATTGTAACAACAACCACTCCACACAATACAACTGCACAACAGTCCTCTCTATCAATAATTTCCCTAAATGTTAACGGACTAAACTCTCCAATTAAAAGACACATAGTAGAGAACTGGGTTAGGAAAAATAAACCAGACTTCTGCTGTCTGCAAGAAACACACCTACAGTTACAGGATAAGCACAGGCTTAGAATAAAAGGATGGAAAGTAATTATTCAGGCCAATGGAAAACAAAAAAGAGCAGGGACAGCCACACTTATAACAGACCAAATTGTATTCAACCTCAAGAAAGTGATCAGAGACAAACAGGGTCACTACTTACTGATCAGGGGAACATTAGATCAAAAAACACTAACCCTGGTCAATATCTATGCACCTAATGTAGAGTCACCAAAATATGTGAGGCAACTACTGGCAAACCTGGAGAAACACATGAAGGGAATTGTGATAATAGTAGGGGACCTCAATACTCCACTATCACCACTGGACAGATCCTCCAAACAGAAAAATAGTAAAGAAATAAGAGCTCTAAATGAAAAATTAGAAGATTTAGGGCTAATAGACTTATATAGAGCCCTCCATCCCCAGAAAGTAGAATACACATTCTTCTCAAACCCACATGGAACCTTCTCCAGAATAGACCATGTCTTAGGATACAAAGCCAACTTATATAAGACCACAAAGGTAAGGATCATTAGAAGTACCCTTTCAGATCACTATGCAACAGAGCTTATAATTGATGTCAAGAAGAAGCAATGGAGGAAAACTAATACCTGGAGATTAAACAACATGCTGCTTAACAACAGCTGGATCAAAGAACAACTCAAGGAAGAAATAAAAAGATTCCTTGAGACAAATGACAATGAAGAGACAACATGTCAAAATTTATGGGACACAGCAAAAGCAGTAATTAGGGGGAAACTCATAGCAATACAGGCCTATGTCAAGAAACAGGAAAATAACAAAACCAACAGTTTAAAAGATCACCTCAAAGAATTGGAACAACAGCAACAGAGAAATCCAACCACAACCAGAAGGCAAGAAATAATAAAAACCAGAGCAGAAATAAACAACATCGAAACTAAGAAAACAATACAAAAAATCAATGAGACCAGGAGTTGGTTTTTCGAAAAAATAAACAAGATAGACAAACCATTGGCAAAACTCACCAAAAAAAAGAGGGAAAACACCCAAATCACTAGGATCACGAATGAAAGGGGAGAGATTACAACAGAATCCCAAGAAATACAACATATCATGAGATCATATTATGAACAACTATACTCAACTAGGCTAGAGAACCCACTAGAAATCGACAGATTCTTGGAAAAACACCCTCTTCCAAGACTGGAAAAGGAAGATCTAGAAAGCCTAAACAGACCAATCACCGCAGAGGAAATTGAAGATGTAATTAAAAAACTCCCTAAGAACAAATGCCCAGGCCCAGATGGATTTACAGGTGAATTCTATCAAACATTTCAAGAAGATTTATTACCACTGTTCCATAGGCTTTTCCAAACCATAGAAAAAACAGGAATCCTACCCAACTCCTTTTATGAGGCTAATATCACACTCATTCCCAAAGAAGGAAAAGACACCACCAAAAAAGAAAACTACAGACCAATCTCACTAATGAACATAGATGCAAAGATACTCAACAAAATCTTAGCAAACCGAATCCAACACTTCATCAAAAAGATCATACATCACGATCAAGTGGGATTCATACCAGGAATGCAAGGTTGGTTCAACATACGCAAATCAATAAACATGATACATCACATCAACAACATGAAAGACAAAAACCACATGATCATATCAATCGATGCCGAGAAGGCGTTTGACAAAATCCAACATCCTTTCATGTTAAAGACATTCAGCAAAATAGGGTTAGAAGGCACCTTCCTTAAGATAGTTACAGCTATTTATGAAAAGCCTACATCCAGCATTATACTTAATGGTGAGAAACTAGAAGCATTCCCACTAAGGTCAGGAACTAGGCAAGGCTGTCCACTCTCTCCACTCTTATTCAATATAACCTTAGAAGTCCTAGCAATAGCAATCCGACAAGAGAAGGGAATCAATGGAATTCAAGTAGGGAAAGAGGAAAACAAGCTAGCTCTATTTGCCGACGATATGATGATATACATCAAAAACCCTTAAGAGTCCACAGAAAAACTCCTAGAAACAATCAACCAATACAGCAAAGTGGCTGGATACAAAGTCAATACACAAAAGACAGTAGCGTTTTTATATACAAACAATGAAGTTGAGGAGAGAGAGATTAAAAATACAATCCCATTTAAGATAGTATCAAAAAATATCAAATATCTAGGAATCAACCTTACAAGAGAAGTGAAAGACCTATACCAGGGAAACTTCAAAACACTTCAGAAAGAAATTGAAGACGATCTAAAGAAATGGAAGAACATCCCATCCTCATGGATAGGTAGAATTAACATAGTCAAAATGACTATCTTACCCAAACTGCTATATAGATTTAATGCAATCCCTATCCAAATCCAGACACAATTCTTTAAAGAAATAGAACAATCAATTACAAAATTCATCTGGAACCACAAAAGACCCAGGATAGCCAAACACATACTGAAAAATGAGAAGTTGGGAGGCATCTCCTTACCTAACTTGAAACTATACTATAAAGCCATAGTAATTAAAACAGCATGGTACTGGAACAGAGACAGGACCTCAGACCAGTGGATCAGAACAGAATTCCCAGACATAAACCCCCAGATATACAGCCAACTAATATTTGATAAAAGAGGCAAGAATATGAAATGGAACAAAGAAAGCCTATTCAACAAATGGTGTTGGTACAACTGGAAACTCACATGTACAAAAGTGAAAATCGACCCATATCTCACTCCCTATACAAAAGTCAACTCAAAATGGATCAAAGACCTGGAAATCAGACCTGAATCTATAAAGTTTATCGAGAATAAAATAGGCAGAACACTCAAAGACCTTTATATCAAAAGGGTCTTTGAGAATGGAGCACCAATGGCAAGAACGTTAGCATCAAATATAAACAAATGGGACTACATCAAACTAAAAAGCTTCTGCATGGCAAAAGAAACCCTACTTAACGCAAGAAGACAGCTAACAGAATGGGAAAAAATCTTTTCACTTGATATATCAGATAAAGGGCTGATATCTAGAACATACAAAGCGCTCAGAAAGCTGAGCCCCTCAAAACCAAATAAAGCCATAAAAAAATGGGGAGATGAAATGAATAGACACTTCTCTGAGGAAGACAGAAGGATGGCCAACAAACACATGAAAACATGCTCACCTTCACTCATCATCAGGGAGATCCAAATCAAGACAACAATGAGATACCACCTCACACCAGTGAGGTTGGCTCACATCAAAAATAATGAAAACAACCTTTGTTGGCAAGGATGCGGTATGAAAGGAACTCTCATCCACTGCTGGTGGGAATGCCCCCTAGTCCAACATCTATGGAGAAAAGTCTGGAGAGTGCTCAAAGAACTCAGAATTGAGCTGCCATTTGACCCAGCAATTGCTCTCCTAGGCATATACCCCCAAGATGGAAGGACATTCATTCCAAAATACGTATGCACCCCACTACTTATTGCAGCACTCAGTATAATAGCCAAATCTTGGAACCAACCTCGATGTCCAACAACAGATGAATGGATCATTAAGATGTGGTACATATATACAATGGAATATTACATGGCAGTTAGAAATGATACAATCACAGACTTTGAAGCAACGTGGATGGACCTAGATCATGTTATGTTAAACAAAGTAAGTCAGAAGACAAAAGAAAAACACAGAATGGTAGCACTATTCTGAAACACCTAGAACACATATTTTATACACAACTAATATTTAACAATCAAATAACAGGGTTTAACATGGTAGAAACTCCGAACACTGTAATAGTCAACATATACGTGGGAGCAGTGTCCAAAATACATGAAAAAGGAATAATGCAAAATTTTTATTACACAATATACCATAAAGATAACAATAACAACAGAAACGGCAGCATAGAGAGAACAGGTATGTAATCAGACTTCTACAACAAAGGCCCACAATAATCCCTTGGAGTTCGTATACAGGAACACAAGTATAGAACACCAAGGGAAATCACGGACTGCAATGGCAAAAGACCATAACACTACCTTTTAATGCCTTTATCTTACTATTTTTTAAACAACCTCTCAGCTTTTCTGTCCACAGGCGCCCTTGGATACAAAAGGCGGACAAACTTAGGTGGCAACTCGGGATACCACACGGGATACCATACCTTGCATGCACTACGAGATGGCCACGAGAAAACTCTTTAACATACACTTTATCTCTAGGTAATACCTCCATTTAGGAATTGAAACACGTGATCAGTCAGACCATCGAAGCAGTACCTGAGACGTACAGACTTAAACCACAGGCTCTATTCTTCGAACACTTTTAATCAAACCAGCATTCCCTTGCTATTCTCTCCTCTCTTCTCACTACTTTTTTTTTCTTCTCTATTCTGCTCATTACTTTTTTCCCTTTCTCTTCCCCTTTTCTCTCTAAGGTATTTTCTCTTTTCTCTTCCGTCATACCCTTCCCATATACCTTCCCCTTTCTCCCCTCCGGAAATCCAACTATCCCTTTACCCCTCAATCCCATCCAGATCTCCCACCATATTAAAACTCTTCACCCTCAGTCCTTATTCTATTAGGCATCAAGATCGACCTCCGGGGCCGGGCGGTGGCGCTAGAGGTAAGGTGCCTGCCTTGCCTGCGCTAGCCTTGGACGGACCGCGGTTCGATCCCCCGGTGTCCCATATGGTCCCCCAAGCCAGGAGCAACTTCTGAGCGCATAGCCAAGAGTAACCCCTGAGCGTTACCGGGTGTGGCCCAAAAACCAAAAAAAGATCGACCTCCTACCCAACGAACCAGTACCCTGCACCCAGGCGAGGGGACACCCAGATAAACCCACACCTCATCTCCTGAAAGAAAAGACAGCCAACTCCCCTGTGGACTCATGCTGCGAGGCCCTCCCTACTAACTCTCCCTAACGCGGACTGTTCCTTGAAACTGGGCCTAGGTTCAAAAGTATCCCCATTGCAAGAACTCTTCCAAGACCTCCCTGCCGCAAATTTTTACCAATCTGAAGAAGGTCAGGGGATGTGTTAGGAAGATGCCTGGGAACCCACACACAACAAAAAAACCCAAATGACAATGGGAAAACTGTACTTCCAATATAGGCATAAAACCTGTAATACACCACCTCTTTACCTGCTCTCCCCCAAATGTAAGCTAGTCCTCTGCACCACTTTGGTTCCTTAAAAACTTCGCTAACTTATTTTCTTTTTTTTTCTTTTTTTGTTTTGTTTTGTTTTTTGTTTTTGTTTTGTTTTGTTTTTAATTTATTTATTTATCTTTTTTAAATGATTGTTCTACATATATATTGGTGAGCACATACATTTTTAATTCCCCCTTTTTTTTTTCCTCTCGTTTTTGGGTATGTGACCTGTTTCAGTTATCCCATCAATCCACCCACAAATATACAGACATTATAATGTAGCACCACTTCCCCCTGCAAAGGCACACTAAGTAAAGGGGAAATCTTATATATAAAAAAAAGAGCTCCTATCTACTAGAGATAGGAACTCATAGTTGTTTACAATATGGGGATATCTCCTGCCCTGAAAATATGTCATGTGGAATCAACTTAGACCTCAGGTGATTAGATACCATTCATTCAGCCTTGAACCCTTGATCCCCAACATAGAAACGGCACAGCTCTTCACAACAGCTGCAGGAAACAAACTTTATCCGGGACAGCCTTGATACGGCGGGACTAACAACAAGACCCAGCTCTAACATGTTATCCTGACAATGAGGAAAATGCAAACATCTTGACCTTAGAGCAGATTAGCCCACCTTACCAACTAACGACAAGACAAAACCAGAAGTCTTGGCACCCTTTGGTAAGTCCAAAAACCAAGATCGGGATTTGCAGATGACTGGCTGCAAGAACCACGACCAGACTGTATACATCTTGGGACCAATAAAAAAGCCCTAGTTTAGGGCTTGAACTATGACCTGCACAATAATCATGATCCCCAGTCCCAAAGGTCCGGCAGAGACAATTGTAACGGAATGGGGCTTTTGGAAGCACAAAGAAAGACGCTATCCTAGGTGCCACCCTAGGTTCAGTGCAAAGACCAAGATCACCAACCACAGAAGATGGATTAAAATGACACTGAGGTAACAGAACCTCTAGAACCACAAAGACTGACTTCATCATAAGTCCCACCTCAGGATCTGTGCAGATACTGAGACCTCTAAACATAGAGCAGAAGTCTTCCACACACCAAAAAAAAAAAAACCACCATCGGGAAAGTAAAATATCCTGATCATGAGCAAAGTCTAGAGTTGATCCCATGACAGTATGCTCCAAGGACAGAGAAACCCCATATCTCTTAGGTCAAGTGAATTCCTTTTCGAATGACCCCAATATTTACTGTGCCAGGGCAGGAGGGAAAAAACAAATACAAAAAGCACAAAATCTTGGTTATTTTTATATAAAAATATATATTACCTTTATTTATTATTGTTATTATTATTTTTGATTTATTTATCTATTTTGGTCGATTTTTCTGTTTGGGTGCGATTATTGAAAGTGTTGTCCCCAATTATATTTATTTTTTTTCTTTCTTCCTTTCTTCTCTTTCGTTATGTGCTATACCATGTTTCTTAATTCAAGACCATGGCGTGATTTTTGTTTGTTTGTTTTAGTTTTTGTTTTGTTTTGTTTGTTCTTGTTGGTTTCTTTGTTTTGCCTGTTTTTTGAGGTGCTTATCGATATAGCTGGAGCCCTCACTGGATATTTAATACTTCTTTTGGTACTAGTGGAGTGTTTCACCTTCTTTTTCTCCATCTCCCAAATTGATGATGAGAGCCTTTAGAAGGACTCCACCCATTTTCGGGGTATTAGATTCTTACCCCAGTTTATTATTTTTCTTTTTTTTTTTTCAAACAAAACCACGCAACTTGAACTAACTTGTTCTGCCTCCAGTTAGAGGGGGAAATAAGGGAGGCATTAAGACCAAACAGGTGCAAGACTACTAAGTAGTGGGTTGGTTACAGAGGGGACCACATATTCTAGCCGCCCTGGGGTGAGGGAAAAGGAAATGGAGGTAGGACAGAAACGGAGGTGTAAGGAGGACAATTTGGCGATGGGAATCCCCCCTGATTTTATGTAAATATGTACCTAAAGTATTATTGTCAACAATATGTATGCCACTATGATCAAAATAAAAAAATTTAAATCAAAAAAAAAAGACACAAACTATCGGAATTTATGGGACACAGCAAAAGCAGTACTGAGAGGTAAATTTATAGCTTTGCAAGCACACATCAGGAAGGAAGAAGGAGCTTACCTGAGTAGCTTAATGACACAGCTAATAGAACTACAAAGTGCTCAACAAAAGGACCCAAAAATAAGGAGACAGAAGGAAATAACAAAGCTGAGAGCAGAAATCAACGAAGTGGAAACCCAAAAAACAATCCAAAAGATCAACAAAAGCAGAAGTTGGTTCTTTGAAAAAATAAACAAGATTGATAGACCACTGGCAAACCTAACAAAGAAAGAGAGAGAGAGAAACTTGATAACTCATATTAGGAATGAAAAAGGAGAGATCACTACTGATATGACAGAGATTCAAAGGGTAATCAGAAACTACTTTGAGAAACTCTACGCCACTAAAATGAGAACCTGGAAGAAATGGATAAATTCTTGGACTCTTATAATCTTCCAAGGTTGAAGGAAGAGGATGTAGCATATCTAAACACCCCCATCACCATTGATGAAATTAAAACGGTAATCAAATGTCTGCCCAAAAACAAAAGCCCAGGCTCAGATGGATTCACTAATGAATTCTTTCAAACTTTCCAAGAGTAACTACTACCAATTTTGGCAAGACTCTTTCATGAAATTGAACAAACGGAAACATTTCCAAATAGCTTTTATAAAGCCAACATCACCCTGATACCTAAACCAGACAGAGATGCTACGAAAAAAGAAAATTACAGACCAATATTGCTGATGAATGCAGATGCAAAGATCCTCAACAAAATCCTGGCAAATAGGATTCACTGCCTCATTAAGAAGATCATCCAAAAAAAAAAAAAAGAAGAAGAAGAAGATCATCCACTATCATCAATTAGGTTTCATCCCAGGAATGCAAGGATGGTTTAACATCCGTAAATATATCAACATAATACACAACATCAACAACAAGAAAAATAAAAACCACATGATCATATCAATAGATGCAGAGAAAGCATTTGATAAGGTCCAACACCCATTCTTGATCAAAACTCTCAGCAAGATGGGAATGGAAGGAACCTTTCTCAATATAGTTAAGGCCATCTACCATAAGCCAGTGGCAAATATTATCCTCAATGGAGAAAAACTAAAAGCCTTCCCTCTAAATTCTGGCACAAGACAAGGCTGTCCTCTCTCACCACTCCTATTCAACATAGCAATGGAAGTACTTGCTATAGCGATTAGGCAAGAAAAAGATATCAAGGGAATCCAGATTGGAAAGGAAGAAGTCAAGCTCTCACGGTTTGCAGATGACATGATACTCTACTTAGAAAACCCTAAAGACTCTACCAAAAAGCTTCTAGGAACAATAGATTCATATAGCAAGGTGGCAGGCTACAAAAATTAACAAAAAAAATCAATGGCCTTTCTATACACCAATAGTAATAAGGAAGAAATGGACATTAAGAAAACAACCCCATTCACAATAGTGCCACACAAACTCAAATATCTTGGAATCAACTTGACTAAAAATGTGAAGGACCTATACAAATAAAACTATAAAACTCTGCTCCAAGAAATAAGAGAGGATATGCGGAAATGGAAACACATACCCTACTCATGGATTGGCAGGATTACCATCTTCAAAATGGCAATACTCCCCAAAGCGTTATACAGATTTAATGCTATCCCTCTAAAAATACCCATGACATTCTTTAAAGAAGTGGATCAGGCACTTTTAAAATTTGTTTGGAGCAATAAACACCCTAGAATAGCTAAAGCAATCATTGGGAAAAAGAATATGGGAGAAATTACTTTCCCCAACTTTAAACTTTACTACAAAGCAATAGTTATCAAAACAGCATGGTACTGGAATAAGGACAGGCCCTCAGATCAGTGGAATAGGCTTGAATACTCAGAAAATGTTCCCCAGACATACAATCACCTAATTTTTGATAAAGGAGCAGAAAATCCTAAATGGAGCAGGGAAAGCCTCTTCAACAAGTGGTGTTGGCACAACTGGATAGACACTTGCAAAAAATTGAACTTAGACACCCAGCTAACATTATGTAAGAAGGTAAATTCCAAATGGATTAAAGACCTCTATATCAGACCCAAAACCATAAGATATATAGAACAGCACATAGGCAAAACACTCCAGGACATTGAGACTACAGGCATCTTCAAGGAGGAAACTGCACTCTCCAAGCAAATGAAAGCAGAGATTAACAGAATGGGAATATATTAAGCTGAGAAGCTTCTGCACCTCAAAGGAAATAGTGCCCAGGATACAAGAGCCACCCACTGAGTGGGAGAAACTATTCACCCAATACCCATCAGATAAGGGGTAATCTCCAAAATATACAAGGCACTGACAGAACTTTACAAGAAAAAAACATCTAATCCCATCAAAAAATGGGGAGAAGAAATGAACAAACACTTTGACAAAGAAGAAATACAAATGGCCAAAAGACACATGAAAAAATGCTCCACATCACTAATCATCAGGGAGATGCAAATCAAAACAACGATGAGATACCACCTCACACCACAGAGAATGGCACACATCACAAAGAATGAGAATAAACAGTGTTGGCGGGGATGTGGAGAAGAAGGAACTCTTATCCACTGCTGGTGGGAATGCCGTCTAGTTCAACCTTTATGGAAAGTGATATGGAGATTCCTCCAAAAACTGGAAATCGAACTCCCATACGATCCAGCTATACCACTCCTACGAATATACCCTAGGAACACAAAAATACAATACAAAAACCCCTTCCTTACAACTATATTCATTGCAGCACTATTTACCATAGCAAGACTCTGGAAACAACCCAGATGCCCTTCAACAAACAAATGGCTAAAGAAACTGTGGTACATATACACAATGGAATATTATGCAGCTGTCAGGAGAGATGAAGTCATGAAATTTTTCTATACGTGAATGTACACGGAATCTATTATGCTGAGTGAAATAAGTCAGAGAGAGAGAAAAACGCAGAATGGTCTCACTCATCTATGGGTTTTAAGAAAAATGAAAGACATTCTTGTAATAATAATTTTCAGACACAAAAGAGAAAAGAACTGGAAGTTCCAGCTCACCTCAGGAAGCTCACCACAAAGAGTGATGAGTTTAGTTAGAGAAATAACTACATTTTGAACTGTCCTAATATTGAGAATGTATGAGGGAAATGGAGAGCCTGTTTAGAGTACAGGCGGGGGTCGGGTGTGGAGGAGGGAGATTTGGGACATTGGTGATGGGAATGTTGCACTGGTGATGGGTGGTGTTCTTTACATGACTGAAACCCAAACACAATCATGTATGTAATCAAGGTGTTCAAATAAAAAAATTAAGGCACTGGTAGAGCTTCCGAAAAAAAACCATCTAACTCCACCCCAAAATGGGGAGAAGATGGGGCCCAAGAGATAGCACAGCAGCGTTTGCCTTGCAAGAAGCCAATCCAGAATCTAAGGTGGTTGGTTCGAATCCCAGCGTCCCATATGGTCCCCTGTGCCTGCCAGGAGCTATTTCTGATCAGATAGCCAGGATATTTCTAAGCAGATAGCACCACTGGGTGTGCCCCACCCCCCAAAAAATGGGGAGAAGAAATGAACAGATATTTTCTCAAAGAAGAAGTTCAGATAGCCAAAGGGCATATGAAAAATGTTCCACATCGTTCATCATCAGGTAGAAGCAAACCAAATAACAATGAAATATCAACTCACACCACAAAGACTGGCACACATCATTGAGTAAAAGAACAAGCGATACTGGTGCAATGCATGGAGAAAGGGACTCCCATTCACTGCTGGTGAGAATGTAAACTATTTCCGCCTTTTTTTGAAAACAATATGTGTGATATTTTGGCCTTCACCTGCCAAAGGCTAAGCAGGCAAGACTCTGAGAAGATGTTTCTCTTGAAACCTATTTTAATAAGCAGGGAGGGTAGAGAGGCAAGGGGCCTTATGGAAAACTCCTAGGCCAAGAGTGGGCGAAAGATCTGGTTTGGGGAGTAGGGTAAGGTCAGATAGAGGGCCAGGTAAAAGGAACAGGTAAGAGAAGCAAAAGGGTAAGTAGTCCAGGGAAATACAGCCAAAGTCTATGAAAAACAAGCAGCAAGTAGCAACAAGAGTAGAACCAGTTCATCAGTCCACCACTCCATTCCACAACTACTAGCTACTAGACCCCTCACTCAGGGTTGGGGCTTCTTCTTTTTTTTTTTTTTTTGCTACACCCAGCAGTGCTCAGTGATTATTCCTGGCTTCACACTTAGAAGGTGCTTTTGGCAGGCTTGGGAGACCATATGGGATGCCGAGGATCTGATCAAGCCTGGGTTTGTTCCAGGTCAGCTTTGTGCATGACAAATGCTCTTCCCGCTGTGCCATATTCCTCTGACTCTGCGGATGGGATTTTTATACTCCTAGCCAACTGCCAGCCAATGACAATTAGTTAGGGGTCTTCTTAAAGGGGAAGCCCCCTTTTATGACTGCTACTGGAATGTATATTAATGTAGTGTAAGATCCTCCCTTTCTTTGTAATTAACAAGTGTTTAGGGTAGGAATTGTTACACAGTGCTGATTCCAAGTAGGTCAGCTAAGGACTGTAGGTTACTGATATTATCATCTGTGCCATGAAGTCAGGAAACTGCTGGCTTTCCATAGCCAAAGGACTTTAGCCAATGATGTTTATCAGATCTATGCAGGAAAATCAGGAACTTGTTGGTTTTAGGATACTGTCAGATAAGCTACTTCAGGCTGGTTTAGGCAAGTTGTACTTAAACGGCAGTTCTTTTATTATGGGAGTGGGCAGGTATTGTACTCCATTGCCAAGAAAAAAGAAAGGGAAAAGAAATTTTGTTTAGTAAGAGTAACCATAGCAACGTACTTACCTAGAATTAGATTCCTAGCTTTATAAGTTGAATGTGGGCATTAGAACAGTGTAAGAGTCGGGGCCGGGCGGTGGCGCTAAAGGTAAGGTGCCTGCCTTGCCTGCGCTAGCCTTGGACGGACCGCGGTTCGATCCCCCGGCGTCCCATATGGTCCCCCAAGCCAGGGGCGACTTCTGAGCTCATAGCCAGGAGTAACCCCTGAGCGTTACCGGGTGTGGCCCAAAAACCAAAAAAAAAAAAAAAAACCAGTGTAAGAGAAAACTTGAAATATAAACTATTTACAACAAATGCATGGGGATTTTTAAAAGTTTGCAAAAATAAATTCTAAACTTATAACTATGTTATAGTTAAACTCAGCTTTTCTGAATTTTAAAGTTGACAAATTATTATAAGGCATAGTAGGATTGTAATTTCTTCTTGGGACCATCTTCTGTTAAAAAGTATGCATGTCTTTTTCCACTGATGATCAAGTTTCCTGCTATTCAGTCTTTGTCAATGTTTACTCAAATAGGTAAATTTATTGATCTCGTAAGTCTTCCTGAAAATATTTTTCAGTTGCTGTATATGGTTCTCCTTGTGCCAGACTTAAAAAATTTAGAGGAAAAATTACATAGATAGAAAATCAATTGGAGGTAATTGTTTTATTTTTCAGTAACTAAGTTTTAAGTGTCCATTGCACTCTTTCAACTGTTGTCTATCCTTGTAGGTTGTATGGAATTCCTTTTATATGCTTTATCTGTAACTCATTACAAAGATTGCAAAGTTGTTCTGGTGTAGGGTAGTCCATTATTTGTCTTGACAGTATTAATAATTTCTGTAACAGAAAGGCATTATAATAAAAAGGAACAAACTGGGACTGGAGAGATAGCATGAAGGTAAGGCATTTGCTTTGCATGCAGAAGGACAGTGGTTCGAATTCTGGCATCCCATATGGTCCTCCAAGCCTGCCAGGAGCGATTCCTTATTTATCCAAAAGTAACCCCTGTGTGCTGCCAGGTGTGACCCAAAAACCAAAAAAAAAAAAAGGAACATACTGCTTTAGCTCTCTTTGAACTCATGGGGACTACCCATATAAAATGAGAATAAGTGTCAATAACTACATGCAGTTATGGTTTCTTTGGGAAGAAATTAATGTGAGTCACACCCATTTGGATAATTTGTCTTTAGACCTTAAGGGTTAGCTCCTGCCACATAAGTTTTACAATAAAGAGGAGCACAAGTCAAATAGCTCCAAACAATATGTCTGGCTTGTCTTAGTGGGAAGAGATATTGTACATTAAAGCAACAGGCATTTGCATCTAGAGAATTATGTTCTTCCACCAATGATGTAAATATTGGCACTGCCAAGTGATCAGCTAATTCATTTTCCTAAAGTCAATGGACCAGGGAAACCATAATGAGATCTTATATGCATGATGAAAATAGGCTCTGAGTGCATTTATAGCATGGCTTGCAGTTGTTGAAACAAACATTGAACCACAGGGTTGTGGGAGATTATGGAAACAGTGAAAATTCTTAGGAAAAGGCTAACTACATATACTGAATCACTTACTATGTTACATGGGTCTGACATGTGATAATAGATAAATTATGGTGGCAAGTTCTACTTGTTATGCATAGTTGTAATTGGTGCACACTGTTGTAATTAGGGATAGACCAATGATACTACCTTTCCCTGAATATTAGCCATCAATATAAAACATAGGTACATCTGGAATAGGAGAGGTGCGAATGATGGAAGAAATTATAAAAGGAGTCCTTCTGAAATACCGATTTTTTTCTGCTGGATGATGTGGGGAAAGTTCTCTTGATAAGTCATCCAAAGCTCTTTGCAGAACTTCACTGAGAGATAATATTGAGTCAACTTCTTTTTTATGTATTGGCAGGACTATGATATCAGAGTTATATCCCAATAAAGTGTGAGTACATAGCTTATTTTTGATTATTAAAATAGCTATTAGTTACAGATTTGGTACAATAGTGAGATGTTTATTTTGTAAAGAAATCCATTTCAATGGTCCTGATAACTTAACAATGGTAGCTGTCAGTGATTGAGGTTTTGCAAAAAGTAAAAGCCATACCTTTTTTCTGGGTGTAAACCAAGTAAGATGGGATTTCTGGAGGTGATCCATAAAAAAGTCAAATTCCTTCTGAGGCTCTGCATTTAATTATCTTGGGTTATTCAGGGAAGAGTCTTCTAGGAGTGAGAAAAAACTACTTAGTTCTGAGTTAAGAATAGCGATCCAGCTATACCACTCCTAGGAATATACCCTAGGAACACAAAAATACAATACAAAAATTCCTTCCTCACACCTATATTTATTGCAGCACTATTTACAATAGCCAGACTCTGGAAACAACCAAGATGCCCTTCAACAGATGAGTGGCTAAAGAAACTGTGGTATATATACACAATGGAATATTATGCAGGTGTCAGGAGAGATGAAGTCATGAAATTTTCCTATACATGAATGTACATGGAAACTATTATGCTGAGTGAAATAAGTCAGAGGGAGAGAGACACAGAATAGTCTAGCTTATCTATGAGTTTTAAGAAAAATGAAAGACATTTTTAACAGTATCTCAGAGACAAGAGAGATGAGGGCTGGTAGGTGCAGCTCATGACATGAAGCTCACCACATAGAGTGATGAGTGCAGTTAGAGAAGTAACTATACTGAAAACTATCATAACAATGTGAATCAATGAGGGAAGTAGAAAGCCTGTCTCGAGTACTAGTGTGGAGGGGTGGGGAGGAGGGAGATCTGGGAAATTGGTGGTGGGAATCTTGCACTGGTGAAGGGAAGTGTTCTTTACATGACTGTAATCATACAACTACAATCATATTTGTTATCACGGTGTTTAAATAAAGGTAATAAAAAAGAATAGCAAGGTATAGATTGAGCCGATTAATATTTACCAGCAGCTTCTGAAAACCATTGAGTGTTTTTTTTTTTTTTTTGGTTTTTGGGCCACACCCGGCGTTGCTCAGGGGTTACTCCTGGCTCCACGCTCAAAAATAGCTCCTGGCAGGCATGGGGGACCATATGGGACACTGGGATTCGAACCAACCACCTTTAGTCCTGGATCGGCTGCTTGCAAGGCAAACACCGCTGTGCTATCTCTCCAGGCCCGTGTGTTTTGTTTTTTTATGAATGAAAGACTTTTACTAGAAAAAAAAAAAAAAACAAGGAAAAGGAGTAGTCTCTAAGAAGAGAAGGCTACTCCATAGGGCCTTCAGTGTCCTGGTGGTGATTTTGTCCTTCTCAATGATGTGAACAATGACCCCCATGCTCGACATGGCATCACGGTCCCTGGCATTCAGTATGGCCTATGAAATGTTCTTAAACAGGTGCTCTGGGTCCATTTCAGGCTCCCAGAGGGACTTACACATTCCCATACATTTCTCTGCACAGCTGTCACTGATCATGAAGTCGTTGATCACCATGGGGCAGCCAATGAAGTCTAGAGAGCAGATAAAGGGCTCAAAAGATCTTCGGGTCCAGCCCAGCAATGACTGTTTCAGTCATTGAACCACTTCTCATACAAGTCACTGAGCCACTTCTCATACAAGAGGTTGGCCACCATGCTCAAGATGGAGTAAAGCTTGATCTGTCGCCCTTCCTTCAGTTTGTACAGATTCAGTCAGAACTTAAGAAGCTGGGCAATAAGGCCCAGAGAGATAGCATGGAGGTAAGGTATTTGCCTTTCATGCAGGAGGTCATTGGTTTGAATCCCGGTGTCCCATATGGTCCCCCGTGCCTGCCAGGAGCAATTTCTTTGCCTGGATCCAGGAATAACCCCTGAGCACTGCCGAGTGTGACCCAAAAACCATAAAAAAAAGAAGCTGGGCAATGGTCTGGATGTCAGTGGCAAGCCCAGCTAGGCTGATGTATAGTCTATCACCCATGGGAAAGATCTTCTGGAAGTTCGTGGTCACCATCTGGGCCTGGATTCTGAAGCGCCTGTTGACAGCAATGGCCACACAGTTCTTGCCCTTCGTGGCCATGGTGGCCCCTCCATTATAGGACATAATAGACATGATTGCAGTGTCTGGGACCCACAATCACTGTGAATGCTGCCAAGCTGCTCAGACTACACTTGTACACTAATTGGGTGTTTAAAAGTCTTTTCAGCATAAAATTTTCTGAGGATGTACCATAATGTGCTTGAGAATATAACATAGATATTCGTACAGAGGCAGCATCTGAATCTTTTCTGTTGCAAATTGTAATCCAGTTTCTGGCAGATTTGTCATGATATCCTCATATAGACTTTGACGCTTTCTCTTATTGGAATATGCTATCAAAATATCACCCATGTAGTGGATAACATAAGCATTAGGAAATCTGGCATAGGAAGGACATAGAGCTAAATCAGCAAAATACTGGCACATAGTAGGTGAATAGTCATTCTCTGAGGTAAAACATTCCACAAAAATCTGTGCATAGGTGCCTTACTATTTAAAGAAGGAATGGGAAATGCAAATTATTTACAATCATCTGGCTGAATGGCTATAGCATAAAAACAGTCTTTAATGTCTATCACAACCAGGTAACAATTTTTTGAAATCATTACAGGAGAAGGAAGGCTAAGTTGGAAGGTTTCATTGGGATCATTGTAGCATTTACAATACATAAGTCAATCAACAGCCACCATTTACATGATTTTGGGTAGTACAAAAACAGGATAATTCCGTTCTGAAAATGATGTTTCTATATGCCCCGATTTTAATTGTTCCTCTCTAAATTTATAAGTGCCCTTAGCTTTATTTCATTGAGGTAATGCTGAAGAGTCCACAAAGAATGGTTAAACTTCCACTGAATATGTGGTGGTGGTGGTGCTGTACCTCAATGACCCCAATTAATAAAATGTGAGTCATCTGAATTATGGACTAGAGAAGTGGCAGGTGAAATTATGGGAGGAGGAATTCTGAACTCAGCACTCCATTGATCGTGTAGCTCCCGACTCCATTAATTCAGGGGCACAGGAGCCACATTAGGTTGGAACTTAGCTATATTTCCTTCAGTGGTAATGACTTTCAGCCATATAACACTCTATCAGATAGAAGAAGGCACATTTCTGATTCCTTGCAATCCATAAAGTATCTCCTGCAGAGTCCTATTATGTGGTCAGTATCAGGTGGAGATGATAGAGAAATCTGTACCTGTAATGACTCCGTAGCCACCAGAGTGATCCAGGAAAGAGAATGGCCAGAGAGAGGGGGATAAAAACATTATTGCTTTTTATTTTCATACATCTCCTGAAGTCTACTCAGAAAGTTAAAGTGAGAGAGAGATCACTAGCCTGTTATAGAGTGAGGCTACAGAGTGAGGAGGAAGAGAAGGCCTGTAGCTCTGGGCTCAAGAGAGAGAATGAGATAGGAATAAAGACAGAGCAAGCATTAGCTTGCTGATGCTTTATCTCAGGACCAGGCCTGGCTGGATGGAGGGTCTGGGCCTCCAACACCCAGCAAGGCAGCAGGCTCTGCTCTGGTATTAATCTCGACTTCCCAACTGGCAGGATTTTTACCTTTTTATAGTTAGGTCAGTTGCCATTTACAGAGGGGCATGATCACCCCTTAAAGGCACAATGACTAATTCCCTTAAATATTCAACATTTCCCCATTTTATGTTTGTTAAACTAATAATAATATATAAACAAAGTATACTGTTCAGATAAGTCCAATCTAAAGTTATCCTCTATATTGGTTCATAAGTTATCCTTTATATTGTTCATATATCTGAAGAGTTATCTTCAGCAGTCAGTGGAGATCAGTCAGGTGATGGTCTTCTGCAAATCTTCTAGCCAGTATGGTTGTCAGTTACATTTCTGCTTCTCTTGAGTGCTATTTTGAAAGCTCCAGAGCAGAGACAAAGTGTAGGAAATAAATGAAACAATGTTTATGTAGGAAATAAATAGTAACTTCTTAATTTTCTATAAAATCTATGCCTATTCTAAGAAAGTGAACAATTCTGCTCCTTTAGGTAATGGGTCAGAGAAACCTTTCATGATGACAAGGGACATTGTGGGTTTGTCAGAGCTTCTCACGTTTTATTTTCTATCTATCTAAAGAGCAAATATTTTCTATTTTAAAAATCTATTTTGAAATTCTCTTTTGCTCATTTTCTATCATCTTTTTTCTTTTGCTCTCTTTTTTCTATTTAAAATATATATTTTGCTCATTTTCCATGTCTAGATCTCTTTTTTCACCTCTCATTTGTCTTACTCATTTCTCTTTTATTTATATCTCTATTTTTTATTTCTCTCAGTATTCTTTCTATTACTCATGTCTTTGTCTTTGTGAGGTCTCCTCTTTCAGGTCCTTGCAAAATTCACCTGTTCAGGGCACCATCTGCCAAAGCCCACCTAGGGACGCCAAATGTCCCTGGACATTTTCACTTGGACAAATTGCACCTGGACCACTGCCTGAGTGGTCTGAGACACAGAGAGCTGCCAGAGAGATAGGGAGTTAAAAACAATCATTGCATTTTATTTCTGTATACCTCCTGAATATTGCCTGGGGGTTAGAAAGAGAGAGCTCAGGCTAGAAAGCTAGGAGGAGGAGGAGGCCTGTAGCTTCTAGCCAATCTGTGGAGGCCTGTAGTTCTGGGATAGAAGGAGAGAATAAGAATAAGGCCCCCCGGGTGGGGGCCTGGGCACTACCCCCCACAGAGGGCTAGTAGGCTTTGCTCCCATATTAACCTGAACCCCCCAACTGACAGAAGTTTACCTGTTTATAATTAGGGCAGTTATCAGTTACAGGAGACATGTCCCAGTACAGGGGGCATGTCCAGTCCAATTGCTGTTACAGGGGGGTGTCATCACCTCTTAGAGGCACATTGACTAATTTCCTGAAATTCATCAAATATCCTCCAATCATGGGGTGATCAGAGTAACTAGGCATAACAAATAGGAGAAGCAAGAGTTATGCAATGTATTCTCTCTTGTTGTTTGGGGTTTTTAGGTTTTTGTTTGTTTGTTTTTGTTTTGAGGCCACACCTGGCAGTGCTCAGAATTCCTGGGTCTGAACTCAGAAATCACTCCTGGCAGGCTCAAGGAACCATATGGGATGCCAGGGGTGGGATCTGGGTCGGTCCTGGGTTGGCCATTTGCAAGGCAAATGCCCTATTGCTGTGCTACTGCTCCAGCCCCTGCTTCTCCCTTTTTAAATGTACAAACCATAGGGACCATTATCACAATTATCAGTTTTCCCTCATAGTCAGAGTTCATTATACCTATGTGAACATTAATGCCCTTGCTTGTTAAGCTGCTTTTTCCCCAAAACAGATTTACTGTGCCTGGCAGTATCAACCCCTTTATACATAAATGTATGTTATATGGGCATTGTGCTGGAGTCACAGTTATGTCACTCAGGCAATGGATGTCCAGGGAAGCACTTCCTGCAGTGGCTGGATATAATGAGATTATGAGTTATAGGTCTGCATGACTTGTGGCCCCAGAATTTGTGGGTCCTGGGATAGGCCCCTGCCCAGTTTCCTAACATTTGTTGATTAGTAGAGAAGTCTCTTACTCACTGATTCCCTACATTGCATCATGGGCATGGTCTGGGTGGTGGTTTCCAGAGGGTGGGGCTAGAGAGGGCCCTACATTCTTTCCAATAAATGTCTGAATTTACCACAGTTGAAATATCTACCCCAGGTTTGTGAGGTCTGGGTTATCTGTTTACATTCCTTGTAGAACGGTAATCTCTTGCCTAGTGATTACTTCTGGGACACTTTAGGTAAGTTCCAGGTGGTAGCCTTGAAAACTCATGGTTAGGCAGAGCTCTGTAATCTTTTCACTTATATTCTGGTCATCTAGCTTGCCTCTGAATCAAGTAGGTCTCAGGGCATTTATTTGTGCCTGATGGAATATGGAACTAAAGTTCTGGCATGCTTTTAGAAAGCCCATTACTGGGGCCCAAGTGATGGTGCTAGAGGTAAGGCATCTCCCTTGCAAATAGTAGCCTAGAATAGACCATGATTCAATTCCCCAGTGTCCCATATGGTCCCTTAAGCCAGGAGTAATTTCTGAGCACATAGCCAGGAGTAACCCTGAGCATAAATGCATGTGGCCCAGAAACAAAAACAAAAAACAAAAGCCTGTTACATCTTCCCTCTCTTGTTGGCCTGAGGATGAACTGACAGTCCTCATTTGCATTTTTGAGTACCAGCTGTTTAATCAAGTGGTCCTGGACTTCTTTTCCCTTCACCTGCCTCTGAATTGCTTCAGACAGCTTGCTAATGAACTGGCAAATAGTTCAGTCACCCCTTGGTATATTTTAATAAAACTGCCATTAAACTATTAGTCAGCATCATTCTTCTCCCACTCACCCAACTCTATTTCTAGCACATAAGTTAGGATCGTGCAAGGTAGAGTAGCCTGCTTTTTTTTTTACCTCTCATATTTTCCTCCAAGAGCCTGTTTAGTATTATTCTAATCCAGGATGGCCTCCTACCTGATCTTCCCTGATGAATTAAATAATTAATAATGGGGCTGGATGGTGAAGGATTTCTCTCTGCCATCCCAGGCCACGTGGCTCTGCAACCCCCATTCAGCCGGCGGGTCCCAGGTTAGGTGAACGGTGGAATCAGATTCATCCAGAGACAGACATCAGGAAGCATCAACTTTATTCATCCCTATTCACCACATGTGTGTGGCTACTCATAACCTTTCAAGCATTGCTATTCTTAGCCCTGCATCTTAACTTCTTTCAGCCATCTCCCTTTGGCCTCCATCCTGGTCAAAGACCAAAAGAGGCAGAGACCCAGAAGCCAGAGCGCCCAGCAGGGCCGAGCCCTAATCCCCTGGCTCAAGGGTTTATCTACCTATTCCAAGACCCCTCCCAGGAATGGACGGGGTCTTGCAGGTAAGGTCACACCTAATATTCAGTTCCCAAGACCCCTCCCAGAAATGGGCGGGTCTCAGATAGGTACACCTAAATCCAGGGTGGAGTTACACTTCCTAAATTATGTAATTTAACCTTTGCCTCATTGTTGAACTACATCTACCATTTTAAGTATTGTGATGGGCTCAGCAATACTTTGGCCATAGTCTGAAAGTCTTGTGGGTTCTAAAGTGTGTTCTTGCTCTAGTATGACAGGTACTTGGTGGCGCAAGAGGTAAGGTGCCTGCCTTGCCTGCGCTAGCCTTGGACGGACCACAGTTCGATCCCCCGGTGTCCCATATGGTCCCCCAAGCCAGAAGCAACTTCTGAGCGCATAGCCAGGAGTAGCCCCTGAGTGTTACCGGGTGTGGCCCAAAAACTAAAAAAAAAAAAAAGAAATATGGATATTACTCAAAAAATTAGAAATTGAGCTTCCATATGACCCAGAAATATGACTCCTAGGAATATACCCTAAAAATTCAAAAACACAATGTAGGGGCAAGAGATAGTATGAAGGTAGGGTGTTTGCCTTGCATGCAGAAGGATGGTGGTTCAAATCCTGACATCCCATATGGTCCCCCGAGCCTGCCAGGAGTAATTTTTGAGCATAGAGCCAGGAGTAACCCCTGAGCGCTTCTGGGTGTGACCCAAAAACCAAAAAAAAACCCACAAAGTAGAAAAGCCCTCTGCATTCCTATGTTCATTCTTATATTCACAATATCCAAATTCTGGGGAAAAAAACCAAGTGGCTGAGAACAGATGAGTAGCTAAAGAAACTGACACACTATGTAGCTGTTAGGAAAAATAAAGTCATGGAATTTGCTTATACTTGGATGGATGTGGAGATTATTATGCTGTGTGAAATTAGTCAGAGGAATAGACATAGAATAATTGCACTCATTTGTTTGATAGCAAAAAAGATAGTATGGTAATAATATCCAGAGACATCAGAGACAAGTGCACCAAGACTAGTCCATGGTAGGAAACCTGCTACAAATAGTGGGAGAATGCAGTTAGGTTAGAGAAGGGACCACTGTGACAATAATAGTTGGATATGATCACTCTGGGCAAGAACTGGGTAGTGAATGGAGATAAAGATAATATGCATGAGGCCCCTTCAGTAAAAATATTGCAAACCAATACAATAAATAAAAATATTGCAAACCACAGTGTTCAAATGGAAAAAATGAAAAGAGAAAGAAAGAGACAGAGACAGAGAGAGAAGGAAAGTGTCTACTTCGAGTGCAGGTAGGGGAGCAGGAGAATAAAACTGGAGACATTGGTGGCAGGAAATGTGCACTGGTGAAAAGTGTTGCACATTGTATGACTGAGGGCTGGAGCAATAATACAGCAGTAGGGATTTTTTTTCTGGTTTTTGGGTCACACCCGGCAGTGCTCAGGGGTTACTCCTGGCTCTACACTCAGAATTTGCTCCTGGCAGGTTCAGGGCAGGTTCAGGGAATCATATGGAATGCTGGGATTCAAACTACTGTTCTTCTGCATGCAAGGCAAACACCCTACCTCCATACTATCTCTCCAGCCCCAGCAGTAGGGAATTTGCCTTGCAAGCGGCCAACTCCAAATGGACCTAATTTCAATTCCTGGCATTGATATGGTCCCTGAGAGCAGAGCCGGCAGTAACCCCTGAGTGCCACCAGATGTGACCCAAAAAATTGTATGATTGAAACTCAATCATGAATAACTTTATAACTGTAAAAAACAACTGTATTATGAACAATATTGTAGCCACATGTTTAAATAAAATATTTTAAAAAGAAATTTACATATAAATATTCACAGCATGTCTATCAAACTAGATTCCTTTAGCCAGAAGAGAATAGTGGTATGTAGCAAAATAAATAAAACCTCTGTGAAATGAATATGTCAGTTAGAATACTGTATCCATCTCGATCATCATTCATATTTGAAGATACAATACAGAACTTCAGGGTCAGGCAACAGCTTGAAATCTATTTTGCAAGAAGAATTTAAAGAACAAGACAAATTTTTCAACACATTGCCATTGATGATAGCACTCACTCATATTGTTATAATTGCCCAATACAAGATTAAGAATGGGGCCCAGAGAGATAGCACAGAGGTGTTTGTCTTGCAAACAGCCTATCCAGGACCAAAGGTGGTTGGTTCGAATCCCGGTGTCCCATATGGTCCCCCGTGCCTGCCAGGAGCTACTTCTGAGCAGACAGCCTGGAGTAACCCCTGAGTACTGCTGGGTGTGGCCCAAAAACCAAAAAAAAAAAAGATTAAGAATGGTCTTTTTGGATTTCTGCTGTCCCCCAAGCCAGGAGCAACTTCTGAGCGCATAGCCAGGAGTAACCCCTGAGCGTTACCTCTAGCGCCACCGCCCGGCCCCTCAAATATCATTTTTAACAAATTCAAGAGACCATATGACATGCCAGGAATCAAATCAGTTTTGGCCATGTGGAAGGCAAATACCATAATCATTACATAGTGATAGTTTGCTATCATTAAGGCCCCATGATAAGATCTTTAACTAGAGACAGCAGATCCAGAGAAGACTGGACCAAACCCCCTTCCAGGAGAAGTTTCAACAGAAATGAATGCCAGGGAAGGAATGACAAGAAACAAGATCATCAACTGTCCCTTGGCACCACCCAAGCAATGGATTCTTAGCCGGAAAGCCCCATGTGGGGACAGGAGAAACACTGTAAAAATCAACTTGGAACAAAGAAGGTGCACACCCATGTTCCCTGGACCCATGTGTTGGTGCTGTACACATGTGCTGCCGGCCCATGCACATGGTATATGACTACATGTTGCCCACATCTCCCCTTTTGAGATGTGTGTTTTCATGCTTTTATACTTGCATGTAGTGAAGCTCTCTCAACCTTTGGAAAATCCTGCACACATATACTCCTTGAGCCTATGCACCATGGTGCCCACATGCTCATGTCACCAGCATCTCCCCTCTATGTACTTTCCTACTTTCATGTTGGTTTGTGTACCAGGGCTCTCTTCATATTTGTAGAAGCCCTCATTCTCTTTTGATCATGTTACTCTTTCTCTTTCTTATATTCTCCCTCACCTTCCTCTGTACCTTCGAAGTAAAATCTGATTTTACTTAACTGCTCATCTCTTTCTGAAATGCTTTTCTATGGGGGAAGGTGACAAACCTGAAACCCCAGGCAAGATAGACACCCAGGAACCTCCGCCATCATCATAATGTTCTGACAAAAATGTCCTAAGAACTGGGGAGACAGCTCAATGGGCTGAGCACATGCTTTGTATGACAGGGCCCTGGTTTAATCCCTGGTTCAGAGCCATCCTCTAGTCTAAGCACTTCTGAGAGAACAAACTCTAAGCAAAGAAAGCACTAGGGGGAGCTCCTGAGCAACCAAATTAGGCCAAAACCAAACAAACCAACATAAAGAAGGTCCTAGTTAAATATCTAACAGTAGATTTGTCTAAGAATATTAACACTAAAAGCTCCGGAAGTATGATATATGCTCTTTTGTTCTAGTAAGAAAAGATTGGTTTCATGAAGATGGATGTTTCATTAATAACTACCATGTGTGTTGACTTTATTTCTACAGTATGGTTGTCATTGGTCACAGGCTTATCATGGCATTACCTACAAGCAAAATAAGTAGCTTCTGAGCCATCATTCAGTCCACACAATCTTACCACCAGTTTCCAACACACTCTCTAAGGCTGGACAGCAAAAGTTTAACAGAAACCTACTTTATAATAGCTATATCCATGCCCATGTCTATATCTATATCACAGAAAAATAAAAAGTAAAATAAAAAGGGAATGGAGAGATAGCATGGATGTAGGGCATTTGCCTTGCATGCAGAAGGATGGTGGTTTGAATCCCGGCATCCCATATGGTCCCCTGAGCCTGCCAGGAGCAATTTCTGAGTGTGCAGCCAGGAGTAACCCCTGAACGTTGTCGGGTGTGACCCAAAAACCAAAAAAAAATGGAAATGTGAAAAACAGAAACAACAAATTATTAAAAGATATAACCATGGCTAGGGAGAAAGTACAGGAGGTTAAACACTGCCTGACCCACAGCCTAAGCCAACACCACAAGTTGTTCCCCCAAGTACAGCCAGGAGTAATCCCTGAGCAAAAAGGCAGCAGTAAGCCCTGAGTACAGCCAGGTGTGTCCACAAAGCAATAAAAGCTAAATAAATAAAATTAATCTTAAATAAATAACCATGGCATACTATTTTCAGTAGTTGGGTAAAAAATACAAACCCAACAGTTAAAATGGTTATACACTGTGCCCATTGCAGGAAAGTATTTCCATGATAAAGATGTCATCATGGAAAACACTAAACTAAAGACAGGATCCTGGCATATAAAGTAGTAGTGTTAGAGGTTGTTGAGAGACAGTACAAAGATTAAGTGTTGGATTAACCAAACCACTCCCCATTCAGTATATGCTTGTTACTCATAGGTCAGAAACACCTTTGGATGAAGCACCTTTTGATTGGTGCTTTAGACCACTTGTATTTCACCTCAGGGTGTGATCTGGCACTTCTTATAAAGACCCTGGGGACTCAGGAAACAGCTCTCTTGCGTTTCTGGCTTTCCTCCACTGTTCTATCATCTTCTCAGGAACTTGCATGTTGGTGTTCCTGAACCTGCTTTACCCCCTTAACCATGTGTGGATTATTTCCTGCATCGGCATTTACTTCCAGACCTGTGTCTTCCCAATGTCCTGGAATTGGGGAATGAAATTTCACTTCCAAGTCAGCTTTGACCCCTAGCACAGTGTTAGACACCAGACCCTGAAGCTCTAACTCGCCTTAATGAGCAACAAGCCTAAAGCTGCCTGAAAGTTTCCCCTAGACCTTGAAGCTATAACTCACTTTAATGAGCATGAAGCCTGTTGCAGCTTGAAAGTTTAATCACTACTGCCCCCTCCCTTCTCAGATACTGCTCCACCTCGCATTCACAGGCCAAATTCCAGGAAAATGAAATATCAGCTTGTATTGTAGAGTGTCCATTGCTTCCTTGTTATGAAGGCCATTCTGTTTTTCAGCCCAAACAGTATCATACCAGATATAGGGGGGAGGGGGCAGGAGCTAGGTCATCTGTGAGACGTGAGACACCTGTGAAAGGGTTGGACGCAGGGAATGAAAATTGAACCAATTATGTATTCTGTGGAAGATAAATTGTATTAACCAATGAAGTACTTAGCCTGCTAAAGCCTGTTAACCCTATATTAACTGCCTGTTAGTTTCATACAGGGCATCTGTCTTCATGAGAAGGGGCGCAGCTAGCTTTTTACATTATCAGAGGTGATCTTTGACTCTCAGCGCTGCTCGAATTATCTGCTCAGACCCTAACAAGAGTACCTCAAAGAACAGTACCTCAGTGATCCCTGAGCACAGAACCAGGAGCATAACTCCCCCAAAAGGAAAGAAAATCTTGTATCAGTCTGGCAGCAATAGCTATGAAGATTAAGGTAAATTTCTGGCCTTTAAACATTGACATAAAGTCCAGTTACTATCTAGTTGCTGAAACAAAGGATTTTCCTATTTAGCCCCAGGGGGAGAGGTTGAAGATGAAGGAAAAACGACTTGCACTCCAAAAAGACAGTTTGGAGATCTTACTGTACATTAAAGTGGCAGTCATAAAAGGGATCTGCCCCCTTAAGAAAGATCAGCTCCAATTGTCATTGGCTGGAGCTATATAATATCACCCTCCCAGTGAGGTTTGGGTGGAGTTGTTGGTGGAGTTGTTGGTAGGGTTGAGCACTTGCTTTGCATGCAGCTGATGTTGGTTCAAATAACTGATACCACATGTGTTTACCAAGCACTACCAGGACTCACTTTTGAACACAGAGCCAGGAATAGCCCTGAGCACTGCCAGATGTGGCTCTAAACCTACACCCACAATATCTCCTAATGAATTCTATTAGTTCAGCCATGTGACTATGTATTCATGAACAATGAAATTTTATTAGAGGTGACGCACACTAATAGTGCTCAGAGGAGACAGGAGCCACTCACTTTGATACTCAGCCAAATAGACAAGCAGGTAAGTCCTCTGAGAAAGAGACCTCTTAACTCCAGGGTTAATCCAGGTCTCCAAAGTGGTGTTTAGAGGCAGCCAAATAGTGGTAACATACGGTAGCCAGCATAAGGATCATTTAGTCGCTGGGAAGGAACTGCCTTCGCCCGCTGCGATGGTGGTTAGCAAAATGAACAAAGATGCACAGATGAGAGCAGTGATTAACTAAAAATTGTTAGAAACCAGAAAAAGAACACCTCAAAGAGTTGTTTCTGAGCTAAATTAATTGAATGCAGCTGGAAGGATCAAGTAAAGGCATATTGCAAAGAGATAATTAAAGAAAAAGGACTAGAAAATGTTACTGTAGATGACTTGGTGTTTCAGCCAAAAGGTACCCGACAGTGTAAAGAAGGAGTTCCTAGGGCCGGAGAGGTGGTGCTAGAGGTAAGGTGTCTGCCTTGCAAGTGCTAGCCAAGGAAGGACCGAGGTTCGATCCTCCGGCATCCCATATGGTCCCCCCAAGCCAGGCGCGATTCTTTAGCGCATAGCCAGGAGTAACCCCTGAGTATCAAACGGGTGTGGCCCAAAAAAACAAAAAAAAAAAAACAAAAAAAAGGAGTTCCTGCAAAGAATGATAAGAAAATTCCTTACTCAACACGCCAGCCTTTAAGACTGAATTAGATTTTGTTGCTTTGTGGGTTTATTTCTGAAAGTAAAACTTGCCATAAATTGGGGCTGGAGAGATAGCACAGTGGTAGGGCATTTGCCTTGTACGAAGCCGATCCAGGACTGATGGTGGTTCAAATCCCGGCATCCCATATGGTCCCCTGTGCCTGCCAGGAGCAATTTCTGAGCACAGAGCTATGAGTAATCCCTGAGTGCCACCAGATGTAACCCAAAACAAACAAACAAAAAAACATGCCATAAATTAAGAAACAGTTTTACAAAATAATATCCTTTTTGTATGATAGTATACAGTTTTCAGAAATGATATATTCATTGTATTGAGTTTTCCTAAATGTGTTATTTTAATAAATATCTCATGAATGAAAAAAAGTGGTTCTTAGGAGCCTCTAGAGCTACACCTGGTGATGCTGGCAGTGGTGGAGGGGTAAGGATTGTAGTGCCAGAGAACAGGGAACTGAAATGGGGTCGAAGATATGAATTACATGTGCCCCTAATCCTGTTCCTGGCTGTGGGCAGTTTTTACAGGCAGAGCCTCCCCAGCTGTGCTGAGTGTAGGGTCCTAACATAAATGTGCAAGTCAACAGTTTTACTGCTTGGGCCTGGCGGTGCTGAAGGAGCTATGATGGGATGAGTTGGGTTTGTCAGAGTCATGTAATATCAGATATCAAACTCAGGTCTCAGACATGCAAAGCATGTGCTCCATCCCAATGAGCTATCTCCTCATGCTACCACCGCTGACTTTAAATTCTGGTGGGTAGATTAGTCATCCTCTAAAAAACATTCATTCTTATTTTAGGTATTGGTTTATTTTTGGTTTGGGGTCACATCCAGCATGCTAAGTAGCACTCTTAGTTCTGTACTTAGATTGCTTCCAGTGGTGCTCAAGAACTTGTAGAACAGATGTTCAGCATGCAAAGAATATGCTTAGCCTGGGAATCAAAGAGGTAGTACATCAGGTATTTGCTTTGCATACAGCTGACCTAGGTTTGACCCTTGTCATCCCGTGTGGTTCCTTGAGCTCTTCCAGAAGTGAGCTTTGAGCATAGAGATGGGAGTAAGCCCAGAGCACCACCGGGTATAGTAAAAATAATAAAATAAAATAAAATAACAAGGGGAGCTTTTGCCAGCATGGGGAATGGCAGGCCTCTTCCATGCCAAAGGCCTTTTAACCAGGCCCAGGAGGGGTGCGGGTCTTGGGTCACCCCAGCACCCTTCCATCTCCTTCCTCCTGAACCCCAGGGCTACACCTGGTGTCGCACACCCAGGGGGCCAGTGAGGTGAGTACTGGTGAGGAGTTTAAAGGGGACCCCAGGCTTTCCCCAATTCCTGCCCTACTCAGGAGGGAGGGTTTTGGTGGGGGTGGTGAACTTCCAGGCTTCCAGCTCTTTAAGGATCTCTTTCCTTCCTGTGAGCTGGGAGCTTTTGCCAGCATGGGGAATGGCAGCACAAGAGCAGAAGAGGGGCTGGCTTTAGGAAGTCGCAGGCAGCTTTCCTTCCTACCCCTGCCCATTCTGAACCTGCGCAGAGGCTAGTGGCCCTGTGAAGAAATTATAGACAATTATTTGTATATCACTGGGGTTAATCTGTTTGCCATATACAGAATGCCTATGTTGTATACTTTTCTTCCCACCTTGGCTCACCACCCAGAAGCTCATTTTTAGTCCCTCACTCCCTCACTCCTTCACTCCCTCACTCTCAACTATTACCCCACATTTAACCACTTTTACCCTCAGTTCTTGGCTCCCCACAAAGCACATTATTATCCCCACTCAATCCAGAGGCCAACCAGCTACCAAAGTGAAAAATAATAGACTCTCAGGCAAGAAGAAACCAGTATTCTGTTCCTACTTATCTACTCTCAGCAGCCTCCTGTCCTCCACTTTCCTTCACTGTGTAACTGTGGTTGCTACCATACTGAGTTTCTGATTAGTTCCCATTCAAAGGCATTTTCAATATGGAACTGCTGGGAGTCATTTTGCAGGCTCCAAAAGGCCAAATCACAGACCAAAGTGGCGTCCAAGATTCGACACCCTCCACCCGACTATTTCTAGTGACATGAAAGGGACGTGCATATCTCCTTTGAATATCTTAGATGTATTCCCTTAACTGCTATAACTCTTATTGAATATCCCCTTATACAGTGACAATTGTGCCCACTCTTTTTTGTTTTGTTTGTTTTTCTTTCTTTCTTTCTTTGTGACCTGTTCAATAAGGAATTCTGGTAGAAGAGTCTTTAGCTTTAAAATTCATGTTAGAACCAAATTAAGGGGATTGTTGGACTTGTTCCCTTGGCTCCCCAGAGGCACCAATAATACATTGTGGCATTGTTCCTCTTTTGCATAGGCATATTAAAAAAGGAAAATACTACATATGCAAACAAGTTCTTATCTAATCGAGACAGGAACACAAATTTGGTAATGCATTTAGGCCTTTTATACCCTGAACACTGGCATAATGACTTGGCTCAGGTTTCAGAAGAATGGGCATTGCCCATACACCCCTGAACCATTGACTATCTACAGAAACAACCACAATTGTCTACAACATCACCAGGAAGCAAACCTCTACCAGGGAAGATCCTACCACTACCCTGGCATTGACTTACTCCAAGGAGTGTTCCCTTAACACCCAGATGACTCAGCAACAGCAACAACTTGCTTGCAGGGCAGGATGCTCAGCATCTAATAATGATCAGGTGAAACTAGAGGACACTCCACATAATCCTGACTTCGATGAAGGAAATGCACAGAAACAAGAATCTTTAACTACAGAAACCATACACCAACAACAGCTAATGTGCGAAAAAAAATTTCACCATGACCACAGAGAATGACTCAGGGGTTGGACAACCTAGTATGCCTGGAACCCAGAGTCAGTCTTATGCCAGAAAAGTTCAGGGATAAGGTCTCCTTGTATTTAGGCCAAGGCTTTTTTCCCATTTTCCCCATATTTTGCTGGGCCTATGCAAACAACAATTGCCACTCTCACACCGTTATTACTATATTTTTAACTCTTATCCTTTTTCTAAAAAAAAAAGATCTTACTAAACTTTCTGATGGTGCTTCAATGAATTAATTGTGAGTCAATAATTTTCAAAAATATTATTTCCTTTCTCTTTCATCTCTTTAGTTTTTCTTTCAATTTTCTATTTTTTTTAAAAACCATGTTGCTTTTGGTCTTCCTAAAAATGTATTATTATCAGTTATGTCACCTATGTAATGCATTTTCTTTAGAGAAATTAATTAAAAAATAAAATAGCAAAAAAGAAAGAAAAATTATGTGCTTAAGCTATTATGTGCATTCTAATTTTGACTTAATAACTTAGCATGTTAAGTACCATTCTCCACTTCTACCAAATATCCACACTTATCATCACTTCCTTGTGGGTACTATGTTTTGGGGTTTCATCTCTCTAGCAATAAATGCTTGGTCTTTGTTGTTGTTGTTGTTGTTGTTAGGACATACCCAGCTGTGCTCACTGATCCTGTCTCTCTGCAGGGCTTACTCATGGTAGGGTTCACAGAACCATATGGGATACTGGGAATCTAACTCTCCTGCCCCCACACTCATCTTTTTAATTCCCTCTTTCCTTAGTTGAGACTGATGTGAAGATGTAGTCTCATACACCCTCCTGGCTGTGGTGTTCACACACAACGATGTCTATGCTTGTTTAGATTGACTGGAGAACTCACCGAAGCTTGTGCTCCTTTAGTTGTGGTACTTGCACACATGTTCACAGGAGATTGTACTCCTCAGTTATTGTGTTGCATGCATTCTGGCCATAGTACTCATGGAGGCCCCTGCAGTGCTAGATAGGCACCTACCAGCATTTGAAACCCCTGAGAATGATGCTTACACATCTTTTGGCTTAGGTATTCACTGAGATTGGCACCCCTTCACTTGAGCTCCTCACACATAGACCTGGCCTTAAATTATTCACTGTGTTAGAGACACAGCAACGTTTCCAGGATTGTTCTCAGCACATATGGTGACACCATGGATTGAACTCAAGACTATGTGTGCTTGCAAGCCAGGGGTTCTATGCTTCTGGATCCTCTTTTTACTTTTTAGTGCATCATCACTACATTCTATCTACTTTGTAAGTTATCACTTCTCAATGTTTTTCTTGCTGCTTGATCTTGTTATTCATTAACTCCATATTCCTGTTTCTTACCTCAAGGTATCCAGCACTAACCCCCATTTTTCCAAGCGCAAACTCTGCCTTAGTGGCATCCTCTAGTGTACAAAACAGTGGCCATACATTCTCCATCTTAAAGTTTCACTTCCTTATTATCATTTATTTACCCAGACCTCTGGGGATCTTTCAATAATCCTACAACCGTTTTCAGGGTGCCCCTGTATTTATGCACCATCCAAAACTTAAAGAAGATGTAATCCTGTCAGGCCAGAGCAATATTACAGTTGGTAGGGTGTTTGCCTTGCACGCAGCCAAGGTTTGATCCCCTGCACTCCATATGGTCGTCTGGGCACCAAAGAGTAATCCCTGAGTTCAGAGCCAGGAGTAACCCCTAGCACTTTAAAGTGTGTACCAAAACATCATTATCAACAAAAAAAATAATATGCAGACTCTCTCTACATACAAGTTTGAGGTCATTCTGATTTTTCTCCTGGCTGACAGGGTCTTGCCTTTACCCTTACCCCGATCTAGCCTGCTTTTTTTGCACTCTTGACAGGTTCTATAATAGTGGGGTTGGGGAACAAATAAGTTCAACCAAACAGAGAAGGCCTTTCGAGAACAAGAAAGAGACAAAGGAACTGGAATAATAGTACAGTATATAGAATGCTTGCCTTGCATGCAGCTGGCCTGGGCTTGATCCCCAGCATCCTATATGGTACTTTGAACCCACCAGGAGTAATTCTTGAGTGCAGAGGCAGGAGTAACTCCTGAGAACCATCAGGTGTGGCCCAATAAATGAAAAAGAGAAAAAATGAGAACCAGACTGATAGTACAAGGGTAGAATGCTTGCCTACCCATGTTGACCCATGTTCAATCCCCAGCATTCCATATGGTCCCCTGTGCACCTCCAAGAGTAATTCTCCTGAGGGAATTATATGAAAATTATATTATATAAAATAATATGATATAAATTATATACATAATTATATTAAATATATATATAAATACTCCTGACCACCACTCAGTGAGAAAGAAATAAAAACCAAAGAGTCAAGCAAGTCCACAACACAGCACAGAGTTTTCCTAAGCACCACCAGAGTTGATATCTGACCACAGTGCCAGTAGTAAATCCTGAGCATCATCAGATGTGACTCCCAAAACAACAGGGCCAGAGCAATAGTACAGCATATGGAGCTTTTCCTGTACCAGCCAACCTGGGTTCAATCCTTGGCATTCCATATTGTCCCTAGAGTCTAACCAGGAGTGATCCATGAATGCAGAACCAGGAGTAAGTAAGCCCTGAACACTGCTGAGTGGAGCCCATAAAATAAAACACAGCACAAAACAACAAGTAGCAGAAACTCTTGGGTAATTTACAGACAGGGTTCTCAGCCTCCAAGACAATAGACAGGTCTTTGGTCTAAGAAAGGATCCATCCAGGGCCCGGAGAGATAGTACAGCGGCGTTTGCCTTGCAAGCAGCCGATCCAGGACCAAAGGTGGTTGGTTCAAATCCTGGTGTCCCATATGGTCCCCCGTGCCTGCCAGGAGCTATTTCTGAGTAGACAGCCAGGAGTAACCCCTTAGCACCTCCAGGTGTGACCCAAAAACCAAAAAAAAAAAAAAGGATCCATCCACAACACACACTGTTATGGGCTAATTATACCCCATTAAAGGATATCCAAGTTTAATATCTAACTAACAATAGACCTGTGTAAGAATATTGACACTAAAAGCCCCAGAAGCATATCACCTGCTCATTTGTTCTACCATGATTAATGGTGACATGTGTTTGTGGTCTTGTGAAGATAGAGGTTTTGTTAATAATTACAACACATGCTGACTTTATTCCTGGAATATGGTTGCCATGGTTCACAAGATTATGATGGCCATTGCTTATGAGAAGAGTTAGTCTCTCTAGCAACCCCCTTTTATCTATCCTCAAAGCAACAGCATAACATCCCTCTGATCCTGCTTCTTTCATAACCTATACTCAGAGTTCTGTGCCCCTCTCCAGTTATATGATGATTACACTGGACTCACCCAGACAATCAAGAGGTCTCTTTCAGGTTTTGTGACCTTAATTTTAACTGCAACATTTACTCCCCCATTCTAAATAACCATATCACCACAGGTTCTAGCAATCAGGGTATGACCACACTTGGGGACACTTAGTCTGCCTGACACAATTTTTCAACCCCTAACCATTATTTTAAAGTACATTTCAGGGACTGAGTGATAGTACAGTAGGTAAGGCGCTTGCCTTGCACATGACCTATCTATCTAGGTTTGATCCCCAGAACCCCATATGGACCCCTGGACCCCCATAGTAATGATCCCTATGCATAAAGTCAAGAGTAAGCCCTGAGCACTGCGGAGTGAAGACCTCATCAAAAAAAAGTTCCTATTACAAGAAAAATATTGCCAACCACCCCTAGATTTCACCCTCCACAAGAATGTCTCAAAAGACTTAATATGGAAGCCTATATTTCCTTTATATGTTTAATACCTCTAAAATAATACCTCATAGTCTGTTTACTCCCAAATTTAAGATAGCCTCTTACGTCACTTTTTTTCTTTTAATTATTATTTTTAATTTTATTTTTATGTATTTCTTCAAATTTATTTTTTTCTTTTTTTTTTTTTTTCTTTTTGGTTTTTGGGCCACACCCGGTAATGCTCAGGGGTTACTCCTGGCTATGTGCTCAGAAGTTGCTCCTGGCTTGGGGGACCATATGGGACACCGGGGGATCGAACCGCGGTCCGTCCAAGGCTAGCGCAGGCAAGGCAGGCACCTTACCTTTAGCGCCACCGCCCGGCCCCTATTTTTTTCTTTAACTTCACCTGTTTTGGTTCTGCTTGGTACAAAAACCTACAAGAAAGGTCTTGCCTGGGATAAAAGCTCAGGTCAAAATCAGGGCACAGAGATTGTGTAGCCAGTCATTCTTAACCCCAAATGCACCAATGGTACCATTCCTTTTTGCAAAGGCATACTAAAAAGGGGGGTATTTTATGTATAAAAACAAACTCTTATTTACTAGGGATAAGAACTCATACATTTTATAATAAGGGGTACCTCCCCCCATGAACATGTGCCATATGAACCCAACTTAGACTCCATGTGATCAAACAGCAACTGTCCAATCCCAGACATAAAACTGACACAGTTCCATGCAACACACCAGGAACCAAACTCACCCTGGGAAATTCCTAATACTTCTCTGGCACCAACTTGTGCCAGTTTTGATATGACATCCTGACAAAGAGGAACTGGCCACAACTTGATTTAAGAGCAGGTTGTCTTATCCCATCACCTAACAGTAAGATGAAATCAGAAGACACGTCGTCCTTTGATCTGTGCAAAAACAAAGATCGCTAACTACAGAAGACTGACTCTGACAACCATGACTGGACAGAATTTATCCTGGGACCAATAATTAAGACCCTAGCCTGGGATTTGGCCTAGAATTTGTACAATAACCAAGATCTCTAATTTAAGAGGTCTGACTTTAACAACTGTGACTGAGCAGAACTTATAAAACCAAAATGAAAGACTCTATCCTGGGCTTCGTCCTAGGATTTGTGCAAAATCCAAGACCACTAATTACAGAAGACTGATTACAACAATAGTGATGGAACAGAACTTCTAGATCTGTAAAGAAAGACTCTATTCTAGGCTTTGTCCTATGACCTATGAAAATAACAATATCTCTAGTTACAGAGGCCTGATTTTATCATCCACAACTGAGCCGAAAGTTTCCTGGCACCATAAAAAGGCCTTGGGGTGTGAAAACGAGCATGTACAGAGCTTGTAGTTGTTCCCATGATGGTATGCTTCAAGGGCAGAGAAAAGCTGTATCTCTAGACCAGGGGTCTGCAACCTTTCAGACATAAAGAGCCACTTGGACCCGTTTCCGAAGGAAACTGGGAGCCGCAAAACCATTGCAACATTTAAAACAAATATAACACTGCATATATTGTTTCTTACCTTAATGCTATATACGTCACCAGGTACGGCTGCCTCCATTGGCTCCGCTCCTCAGCTCCGCCTCACTGCTATAGATATAGCGGAGAGAAGCGGAGCTGAGATTAAAGCAGTATTTTTTTTTTCTGACATCGGCTCCGGAGCCGCGGCAAGCCTTCAAAAGAGCCGCATGCGGCTCCGGAGCCGCAGGTTGCCGACACCTGCTCTAGACCAAGGAAATTCCCTTTCTAATTTCCCTGATACTTACTGTGCCTATGCAAAAAAAAAAAAAGAAAAAGAAAAAAAAGCACAAAGCCTTGCCACACAGCCGTCCTTCCTTTTTATGTTCTTATGGTTATTATTTGTTTATATTTTTGTTTTTGTTGTCGTTGCTGTTGTGCTTTTTGTAGTTGCTATTTTGTTGGGTTTCTTTTTTTTTTTTTTTGGTTTTTTGTTTTGTTTGATTTATTTAGTTTTTTTTTCGGTATGTTTTTCTTCTTTTTTTTCTTTCTTCTTTTAAATTGATATTTATAATCTCTAGACTGACTCCTCTCAAGTTTTTTCCTTTTTCTTTTTTTTTTCAAACAGAACCACATTACTTGAAACATTTTGTCCTACCTCAAAATTGATGGGGGGGGAATGGTACCAGATTCAAACAGTCATATGAGCATTGAGTAGAAATAAAAATATATCAGACTTAAACACCAAACCCCAAATCAGCAACAATGGAATCTATACCAAATCTACAATAAGCTATACACAGAGGGGACCAGTTACACTAATAGTCTGGGGGCAAAGAGGGGATATAGGGATGTATGCTGGGAATATGGGTGAAGGGAGGACAACACTGGTGGTAGGAATGCCTCTGATTCATTGTCACTATGGACCTTAAACATTACTGTGAACGATTGGTAATCCACTTTGTATACAATAAAAAAATTTTAAATAGTTAAAAAAGAAAAAATATTGCCAATCATGTAAGAGCAACATACCTGTACGCTAGTCTTAGGTTCCGATTAAAATGATATGCAATCTATGTTGCCATTTTGATGATCAAGAGTTTACTAATGCGTGAGCACTTCTGTTAATGATTAAAATGTTTCCTATGGAAATGCTATAGTTTAGTACAGCAAATTCCCTATAATTTACATGTTAGATGACAAAAACAAAGGTGTTTTTCCCAAAGTCCTCTTTCCTTTGATACATCTGCCTGGATATTACTAGATTCTCCCTCACCCATTTGAATTTGTACTGATAGAATAAAGGGAGTTTTTTTTTTTTCGTTTTGGCTTGGGCGTGAAGAGTGAGACCATGAGGTGAAGAAGCCACTGACTCCATAATTCTTTCCTATCTGGCTTGGTTTATTAGTTCTTCTTAGCTACTCTGCATCAGACCTGTTCACCCAGGGTTGAAAATACAGTGCTGCAGGTGATTTCAGAAATATCACCCAAACAGGGAACCAGGGACCTGAGAAGACCCCTAACGATGGTGAGTGACTTGACCTTCTGATGGATAATCAACATGACAGTTTCCTTCAGCTGGACTGAATGTGCAGTGTCCTTCAAGAGAACATCTCTTTAAAAAACAATTTTTTGGCTTTTCTGGTCACACCCATTTGATGCTCAGGGGTTACTCCTGGCTAAACACTCAGAAATCGCCCCTGGCTTGGGGGACCATATGGGACACTGGGGAATTGAACCGAGGTACTTCCTTGGCTAGTGCTTGCAAGGCAGACACCTTACCTCTAGCGCCACCTCGCTGGCCCCCAAAAAAAATTTTTTGAGGGGCCGGGCGGTGGCGCTGGAGGTAAGGTGCCTGCCTTGCCTGCGCTAGCCTAGGACGGACCGCGGTTCGATCCCCCGGCTCCCATATGGTCCCCCAAGAAGCCAGGAGCAACTTCTGAGCGCATAGCCAGGAGTAACCCCTGAGCGTCACAGGGTGTGGCCCAAAAAAAAAATTTTTTTGAGAAGAGCTAAATAAGTAGCCACCAAATATAAAATAATCCCCAGAGTGTCTGTTAATTTTCACAGGCATAGTAAAAATTGGGGAAATTAAAGATCTCACTTCACCCCAGAACTTAGGAAGAAGAACAAAGAAGGAAAGAAATCAAGGCAGGAAGAAAGAAGATAAGAAAGGGAAATAAAGGGGCCGGGCGGTGGCGCAAGAGTAAGGTGCCTGCCTTGCCTGCGCTAGCCTTGGACGGACCGCAGTTCGATCCCCCGGTGTCCCATATGGTCCCCCAAGCCAGGAGCAACTTCTGAGCGCATAGCCAGGAGTAACCCCTGAGCGTCAACGGGTGTGGCCCAAAAACCAAAAAAAAAAAAAAAAAGAAAGGGAAATAATAGGGTCTGGGCTTTGGTTATTTGGGGGGCACACCTGAGTGTCAGGGATTACTCCTAGCTCTGCACTCAAAAATTACTCCTGGAAGGCTCTAGGGACTGTATGAAATGCCAGGGATCAAACCTGAATCAGCCACATGCAAGGCAAATGCCCTCCCCACTGTGCTATCAGTCTAGTCCCATGGACTTTGGTTATACAGTTGATATGGGAGTGAGATATTGCTGTGTACCCAAAAGCCACCCACAGAATGGGAGAAACTATTTACCCCAATACCCATCAGACAAGGGGCTAATATCAAAAATATAAAAGGAACTGACAGAACTTAATAAGAAAAAAACATATAGCCCCATCAAAAAGTGGGGAGAAGAAATGAACAGACACTTCATCAAATAGCCAAAAGACACATGAAAATGCTCCATATCACTAATCAACAGCGAGCTTCAAATCAAAACAACAATGTGGTACCATCTCACACCACAGAGACTGGCACACATCACAATGACCAAGAACTATCAGTGCTGGCGGGGATGTGGAGAGAAAGGAACTCTCATTCACTGCTGGCGGGAATGCTGTCTAGTCCAACCTTTATGGAAAACAATATGAATATTCCTCAAAAACCTGGACATTGAGCTCAGCTCCCATATGATCCAGCTATACCACTCCTAGGGGTATACCCTAGGAACACAAAAAATACAATTCAAAAATACCTTCCTCACTTCATTGCAGTACTATTTACAATAGACAAACTCTGGAAACAATTAAGACGCCCTTCAACAGATGAATAGCTAAAGAAATTGTGGTACATATACACAATGGTGCCCCTGCGCGGAACGTGTAGACAAATATTTGGATATCGTTGTGTTTAATCTGTTTTTCATATTCAGAATACTGCCCAGAAGCTTATTTTATTCCTTTACTCCCTCACTCCCATCTCCTATTACCCCACATTTAACCATTTTTCTAGTGATTTATGTTTTGGCCAAGGTGGATTGCATATCTTTCACAGTAATGTTTTGGGGGGAGTCGGAAGCTTCAGCAGGTAACATGGGGCTCCATACAGTAGGCTTTTTGGCCAAGCTTAGGGGAAGATGCAGCCTTGGCTGCCTCCCACAGCCTTCTCTCTACTTCCTCCCCGTTCCAAGGGTTACCCCTGGCCTCCTGATTAGGGTCCCAGCAAATGGGTTCTGGCAAGGAGCAGTTTAAAGGAGACCCCAGGCTTCCCTGTTCCTGCAGAAGGCAGAGAGGGGACTGGTGAACTTCCAGCTTTCAGCAATTAGGAAGCAAACGTCTCTCGGGGAGCCAGAAGCTTCAGCAGGCAACACGAGGACGACATGGCTCCATACAGTAGGCTTTTTGACCAAGGTTAGGGGAAGATGCAGCCTCAGCTGCCCCCCACAGCCTTCTCTCTCCATTCTCCCTGTCCCCAGGGTTACCCCTGGCCACCTGCTCAGGGTCCCAGCAAGTGGGTTCCGTCAAAGAACAGTTAAAAGGAAACCCCAGGTTTCCCCATTCCTGCAGGGGGCGGGGAGGGACTGGTGAACTTCTGACTTAGAGCAATTAGGATGCAAACACCTCTCAGGGAGTTGGAAGCTGCAGCATGCAACACGGGGTTGACATGGCTCCATGCGCTCTTCGCTCTTTATGAAGCAGATTAATCCTCTTATATAGTGACAATTTTGCCCACTGGGTTTTTTATTTGATTGTTTGCTTTTTCCCCTTTGAGATCTGTTTTATAAGCAATACTGATAGAAGAGTGTCTCTCTGTAGAATTCATGTTTGAACCAAGTTACGGGGAATGTTGGACTTGATCCATCAGCTCCCAGATGCACCAATAATATCTTGTGGCATTGTTTCTCTTTTGCATAGACACATTAAAATGGGAAAATAATACACATGAAAACAAGTTCTTATCTAATAGAGATGGGAACATAAATTTGGTAATGTAATTAGGCCTAATACCCTCAACATTGGCATAATGATTTGGCTTAGGCCTCAGAATAATGGGCATTGCCCATACACCCCTGAATAATGGATACCATCTACAGAAACAACCACAATTTTCTATAGCATTAACAGGATGTACACCTCTACCATGGAAGACCTACCACTGCTCTGGCATTGACTTACTTCAAAGAATGCTCTCAAAATCCAGATGACTCAGCAACAATCTGCTTGCAGGGCAGATCGCTCCACATCTAATGGTGTGCTGAAACTAGAGGATGCTCCACATCAGCCTGACTTCGATGAAAGAAATGCATAGAATCCAGAATCTTTAAATATAGGAACCTGATACCAACAAAAGCTAAAGTGTGAAAAAGTTTCACCAGGACCACAAAGAATGACTCAGGTTGGACAGACTGGTATGCCTGGAGCCCAGAGTCGGTCTTATGCCAATAAACTTCTGGGATGAGGCCTTCTTATAATCAGGCCAAGGATTTTTCCCTGTTTTTCCCATATTTTTCTGGGCCTATGCAAACAAGGGTGATTGTCACTGTCAGACCTTTACTACTGTATTTTTTTAACACTTATCCTTTAAGAAAAACAGTTTACTGAACTTGAATAAAGGCAGGGGATAGGAAGGGGGAATGTTACACTGGTGAAGGGGAATGTTCTGTTTGTGACTGTAATCTAACTTTAATCATGTTTGTAATCATGGTGCTTAAATAAATAAAAAAACATATACACAATGGAATATTATGCAGCCATCAGGAGAGATGAAGTCATGAAATTTTCCTGTACATGATGTACATGGAATCTATTATGCTGAATGAAATAAATCAGAGGGAGAGAGATAGACACAGAATAGTCTCACTCATCTGTGGGTTTTAAGAAAAATTTAAGACATTATTGTAATAAGGCCCAGAGACAATAGAGTTAAGGGCTGGAAGGGCCGGAAGAACAAGCTCACAATTGGAAGCTCACTACAAAGAGTGGTTAATGCTGTTACAGAAATAACTACACTAACAACTAGCATGACAATGTCAAAGAATTAGAGAAGTATAATGCCTGTCTTGAATACAGGCAGGAGTGGGGGAGGAGGGAAGCATTGGTGGTGGAAATGTTGCACTGGTGAGGGGCAAGGTATTCTGTTTATACTACAATCATGCTTGTAATCATGGTGCTTAAATAAATATTTTATATATTAAAAATAAAATAAAAATTTTAATTGAAAAAAAACTTTGATACTCAGCAACACAGAAACTCAGAAAATAGTTAGGCTTTGTGGGTTAATGGTGTCTCTATTGCAACTCCTCAGCTCTGTTGTTGTATTAAAGAGCCATAATCAATGTCACTGATCAAGGATGACTGTGTTCTAATACAACTTTCTTGTCAGCCCTGAGAAAATAATGCTTAGTTGGAAAGTATGCTAATCTAAGGAGTGGGTTGAGTTTGACTGTAAGCCATCTTCTGTCTACTCTTACACTAGAACAGTAGCTCCAAGGATTATTGTCCCCTTCATACACAGCTATATCCCCAGCACCTAGAATAGGGTCCACCAACAAAGTAGGGTCTAAGTAGATGGATCTTGAGTGAACAAGTAATGATACAATACATTGATTTTTTTCACACCGGGCAGGTCTCAGGGATTACTCATTGCTTTTCCCTCAGGAATCACTCCTAGTAGGCTATGTGGACCACAGGAATCACTCCTAGTAGGCTATGTGAACCATATGGAATGCCAGGAATCAAATCTAGGTTGGCTGTGTGCAAGGCAAGTGCCCTACCTAGTATATTATCTGTCCAGGTCCTGCAACAATTGAGTAGTGAGTTGTTGTGTATGTAAATATTTTAGGGGATTACTATGTTACTCACCCTAAACTGATTGGTGATTGTGCCCTACCCTAGGGTGTGACCTGGCATTCTGCCCCCACCCTAGGGTAGTACCTGATTCTGCTTCCACCATTGGGTGGTATCTGATCCCACCATTGGGTGGTACCTGATTCTGAGGAATAAAAACAAGGGTCTGTGGAAGGCCAGGGTTTTTTGGCTGGAACTGAAGCTGAGTCTTTGGACTTCAGTCTTGTCCACTGAATAAAGCAAATATTTCCACGAGCTGACTGTCTGCGAGCTGTTTACCCACCGTTTCACCTCAGAACCTTTGGCTAGACAGGGTGGCAGACGCGTGCTCCGAGCTGGAAGGGAAAGACCTCTTCCTCCATCCCTCCATCAGTCAACCTCTTCAGGGGCTGACTTGCTACAGTGAGTGATGGAAGGAGTGAAAAAGCAAGTGAACAGATGAGAGCTGGCTCAATCCTACTTCCAGAATGTTGATTCACTTCTATCTGGATCTAAATAGGTTCCCTTCAAGAAGTCATTTTTTGGGGGAAAATAGAAGTAGAGTCACACCTAGCTGTGCTCAGGACTTATTCTGGATCTGTGCCCAATGGTCACTCCTGGCATAGCTTATAATGACCATATGGAGTGCAGAGAATTGAAACCAGGTCCACTGCATGCAACACAAGTGCTCTATTTGCTGTACTATTACTCCAGGCTCTCTATCTGGCTTTTTATTTTATTTTACTTTATTTTATTTTATATATGTGGCATCAGGAGTCAAACCCTGGTCAGCTATGTTCAAGGCAATTGCCTTACATCCTGCACTCTCTGGGGCCAAAGACAAAAGTAAAGGACCAGAGCAAAAGTAAAGCAGGCAGGGATCTTGCCTTGCAAGTGTCCAATTTGGATTTAATTCCTGGCACCCCAAGTACTGCCAGGAGTGATTCTAGAGCACAGATCTAAGCGTAATCCCTGAACACAGCCAGGTAATGATGGGCCCCACCAAAAATGTTTTTTTTTAAATCTGTCACACATTATTTCAATTTGTTTTAAAAAAAAGTCAGGAGTATCCTAGTTTATAGTAGTATTGCAAGACCAAGAAATAGTGTAGCAGATAAGGCACTTGCTTTACACCTTGACACCACATATGGTCACCTGAGTCTCATTAGAAGAATATCTGAGCACAGAGGCAGGAGTAATCCCTGAGCACCATAGGGTATGTCCCCCTAAAAAAATAACATTGCAGTCATTATTTTACGGTTGCAGTTACTACACCAATTCCTCCACTGCCATGGCCTCCTTGTCGGGAAACTTCAGGGAGTTCTCTGGGTCCCCAGGAAAGTGGGTGCAGAGTTCAGCGAAGAAAAGAAACACATTCAGTTGTTGTGGTGTATCATAGTTGTGTGTCTGTTTATTGAATGCTACAGGGGTGTATTTAAACATAAATTTTACATGTGAGAGACTGCCTACATCTGCTTTCCTGCAAGGTTAAAAAAATTGTACTTTCGGGGCCGGAGATATAGCACACCAGCATGCCTTGCAAGCAGCCTATCCAGGACCTAAGGTTGCTGGTTCGAATCCCGGCATCCCATATGGTCCCCGGTGCCTGCCAGGAGCTATTTCTGAGCGGACACCCAGGAGTAACCCCTGAGCACCACCGGGTGTGGCCCAAAAACCAAAAAAAAATTGTACTTTCTTGTTAGCAACAGGCTTATCAGTACATACTGTTTTATCTATAAGTTTCTTCACAACAGATAATTCACAGGCCTTTAGTGTGGCTAACAAATCTTCTCAATGATAATTTCCAATTAAAAGACAGAGGAGGAGATGAGCCAGAGGCTTCTCTGGTATCTAACTTTAACATCTAGAAATTTTTACTCTTAGGTGGACCTTGGATGTCAATTCTGATATAAATTAAAAGATTAGCAAGTTTGCCAGGTGTTCCTACATAGAGCTACTTTCATCTGAGTCAACAGAATATCTTTTAAAAGACTAACTTTACTTTCACAATTACAAAGTTATTTTTATGTTGCTCTTGATGCTGATTTTTCCAGGTAAAATGATATTTAATCAAGGCCATATTTGTATGTACTAATTTTGTCATCTGGAAGTAAACATTCAACTATATATATAACACAGGAGCATGGAGATTCTTATTTCTTTTTTGTTGTTGTTTTTGTTTTTTTTTGGGGGGGGCCACACCCGTTTGATGCTCAGGGGTTACTCCTGGCTACACGCTCAGAAATCGTCCCTGGCTTGGGGGGACCATGCGGGACGCTGGGAGATCGCGGTCTGTTCCTTGGCTAGCGCTTGCAAGGCAGGCACCTTACCTCTAGCACCACCTCGCCGGCCCCTTGTTTCTTTGTTTGTTTGTTTGTTTGTTTGGGTTTTCTTTGTTTTTGTTTTTGTTTTTTTGGGGTGGAGCATGGAGATTTCTTATTAGGCCAAATATATGTTTGTAACTACTGTTTGAAACGATTACTAAGCTTGAAAAATACTGTAACCCCTCCCACAACATTGTGTCTATCTTACCTGGATGGGAGGGGTCTGTGGTTGGTAACGAAGGGGTTGTTACAGGGTAGAGGAAAGAAGACAGTGCAGAAGAAGCAGCATATGAGAAGAACCAGCAGATAAGAGACAAGTTGGGTGCAAAGACACTGTTTAGCTTAGCAGCCATGTGAGATATGCACATGCGGTTAGGGCCTTATTAATAAAACCTCGTGCCTCCTGAAATCTGACTGCCTGTGGATCATTTCCTCCCTGTTATCCTGAACCTACAGGCTCCAGGCTGACTCCATTAAGGACTTATAATTAATATTTAAAACAACATATTGTCACTTGAACATGGATTTGAACCCTGGACCCAAAAAGACCACAGCGATATGGTGAGATTCCTGATCTTGTGGTTAATCTTGGCTCTTTTCAGATGGAGTGAGACTGGAGAGCCCAAAATATTGGGCCTCCTGTTGTCTGATCTAAAAATGGCGGGGACCCCTGCTGGTGGCAGAGTGGGCGGTTTCGAAAAGGGGATTGCTGAATGCTTGGAGCAACTCCCCAAAGGCCCTAGCACCCACCAGACTTTTCTTCTATGAAAAGTGCCTTTTCCAAGGACCTAGGCCTCCCAATTTGCAGAGACTTATAGAGGCCACTGATTGGAAAAAGACAAGAAAAAGGTACTTTTTTTTGGTTTTTGAGCCACACCCGGCCTTGCTCAGAGGTTACTCCTGGCTGTGTGCTCAGAAATAGCTCCTGGCAGGCACGGGGGACCATATGGGACACCGGGATTCGAACCAACCACCTTAGGTCCTGGATCGGCTGCTTGCAAGGCAAACACCGCTGTGCTATCTCTCCGGGCCCAGAAAAAGGTACTTTACTGATGGTGGACTGACATCCGGATGACGACCTTGAGCCCTTGACATAAATTCAGGCCTTGGAAATAAGAACTTTCAGGTTAAGGCCATCTTGCTTTAAACTCCCAGATGGCAGTGGCAGCAGTGGGGGAACTTCCAAGCAGACGACAAGAGGGTGGGCACACACAGCTCCAGCCCGGGACCGCCTGCGGGCCCAGGGGTTTCACAGAGCCGAAGTCACTTGGCAAACCTGAACACCCTGGGGAGAAGCCCACAGATTATCCATGTCTGAACAATTTGGTGATGGGAAAGAAGAAGAAAAAAGGGGAGAAAACAGCGAAGCCAACTGAAAAGCTGATTTGTAAAACCTCCATTTGAACTGTTTCAGGTTATCTCTTAATTGCATCATTATCTTGCTGGTTTAAATGTGTTTTATAGTTTTCCATAATTAATATTTTCAATTGCATAATGTTTTATGGTGTATTTTAATTTAGTAGATTGTTTTCAAACTGTATTTTCTATATAAATGTTCTTGAATTTTGTTTAGGAAAGTTTAATGAGAGGAGCTAAGGATGTTCAAGTATAAAAGTGCTTGGTTAAATAGCATTAAATTTTTAAACAACAGGTGTATTTTACAGAAAAGTTCATTTATGGAAAAGGCTGATATTTTAATTTTTTTTTTTTTTTGGTTTTTGGGTCACACCCGGTGGTGCTCAGGGGTTACTCCTGGCTGTGTGCTCAGAAATAGCTCCTGGCAGGCACGGGGGACCATATGGGACACCGGGATTCGAACCAACCACCTTTGGTCCTGGATCGGCTGCTTGCAAGGCAAACACCAGCTGTGTTATCTCTCCGGGCCATATTTTAATTTTTCACCTTGGACTTTATACTTTGGGGAATAGTAGGTTCCCACCTTTGGCCAAAGGCGGATGTCAGGAAAACAAAAGTTAACCTTTCCTCTTTTGTTTTTTAATCAAGGAAGGATGAAATGTTACCTTTCCCCCCAACTTCCTGGCTATCTCAACTGGAGAGGGGTACCATCCCATAGCTGCGAGGGATCTGGTTGGTAATTTAAGGTGTTGCCTGGAGGAGGGGTTAAAAGAAAGTTTCAGCAACAGAGGTGCAGCAAGGAAGAGGCAGCATGGAGAGAGGAGAGACAGGATAGATGCAGGAGCAGGGAAGAGGCTGCTTATCTGAAGCAGCTTATAAGCTTATAAGGCTAGGGCCTTATAATTAAGCGTCATGTCTCCTGAAATCTACTGACTGGCTGTGGGTCATTTCCTCATCGTCACCCTGATACCTACAGACCCGCTAGGCCAGAGGAGCTGCAGGCATGATCCATCCACTCCATGAAACTAGGACTCTGATAATTAATATTTGAAACAACATATTGGCGTCTGAACAGGGACATTTGTTGTATTAAATATTAAATATAAAGTCTTTAATGGTTCATGGAGTCGGCCTGGCACCTGTAGATTCAGGATAACAGCAAGGAAATGATCCATAGGAAGTCAGATTTTAGGAGGCATGAAGTTTTATTAATAAGACCCTAACCGCCATGTGCATATTTCACATGGCTTCTAAGCTAAACAGAATCTCTGCACCCAACCTCTCTCATGTCTCTATGCTTCGTCTTCTGCTTCGTCTTCTTTCCTCTCCCCTGAAGCAACACCTTTGTTACCAACCACAGACCCCCTCCCATCCAGGTAAGATAGACAGGAAGTTGAGGAAGGGGTTACAAAATTCCTCACTTTTCAAGAAATTGACCTCTGTTTGGAGGAGCTCAGCGGGCCTTTTGATTTTAACTTTCCATACATTATGGCAACAGTACTCCACCGGTGTTTCAAGATCCTTCTACCATTTTCCAATGATCCCATTGTTGGATTACACCATTTAACCCAAAACAAAAGGCTTTCCCCAATGCTTTCCTTCCTCCTCACCAACCCCTTTCTACATTGTAAATGGCCCATCTAGGCTGGATTAGCTTGAGATATATAGGTACTATTGTCTGTCACTGAACCCTTCCCCTTCACCCCCCTTTGTGGATTGAGCTGGTCAATAGAGATCAGTTTGGCAGGCTCCAAAGTGTTTATTAATTCTCATCATGATCCTGCTTCAGACCTATTTTCCCAGTTTTGGATTATAGCAAGTGAGTCCTTACATCTGACACCTACACCATTCTCTCTCCCCTCCCCACAATAGTTCCCAGTTCTACTATCTTGTTTCAGGGTTTTTTTTCATTGGGGATTGTCTATTCCCTTACTTAGTTTCTTTTGGGGAAGGCACATTCAGTGATGCTCAGGGGTTACACCTGGCTCTGTGCTCAGAAATCACTCCAAGCCTGGGGGACCATATGGGACACCCCTACCACTGTGCCACTACTCCGGCCCCTCTTACTTAGTTTCTTTAGGCTCCACATAGATCATCGGGTTTTTAATATTTTACATTCTGACTCATTTCATTCAGCATGAAACCTAATTCCATCAAAATTGCTGCAAACAGTAAAATTTAATGCTTTCCCATAGCTTTATAGTATTCCATTGTGCACATTCACTATGTCTTTATCTACCCATCTATTGTTAGGCACTTGGGTTGTTTCTATGTCTTGATTATATTTTGCCTGGAAAAACAGTTCAAAGGGCTGGAGCACATACTTTGCATAAAGGAGACTCATATTCATTCCCCAGCATCACCAGGAGCAAATCCCAAGCAAGTCTCACTAGTACATCTGCACTACAGTTGGCCTCCAAATATATCAAATCCAGATCTTGGCTATTGCAACTAGTACTGCAATGAACATGTGTGTACATATGTTTTCAGATATTATCTTTCTGTGTTCTTAGGTTAGAGTGCCAGCCAAGAGTAGAAACCACCCACACCCAAAGTCTTAAAAACAAATCAGAACGATAAGATCTGAGTTGTAATTCAATATCTTTATTCTTCTCCAATATCTTGAGGATGATCTTGACAAATAGCTTCCACTGGGATAAGGCCGATGAGAGCAGACTGAGCAGGTCAGGCTTCTTCCAGAACCTGGGTGGGCTTGCTCCAGGACCTGGCCAGGTTCTTTTTCCCTTTCCCCTCTTCTACTCCTCCCCCCATGGGATTGGGTAGGGTCTGAGGCCATGGGGTTAAGGTTGGGTTATAGTGAGGTCATCCTGGGAGAAAGGAAATGGGCTACTCTGAATCTCCACAGCCCTACTTCTAACAGCCATCTCCATACTCCAGGCAGGTAGGAACCAAGAAAGAATCCCCATTTCCCTCCACATACACAGAGGCATGCACATGGTCAATGTCCATATATGTGACTCTGGCCTGTGGCCCAGTTGGTAAACATGAAGCCTAGACTGATGGCCATAAAGATCACTCCCAGGGCACCAAAACAGAGAGCCTGTGGACATAATGGGAGACAAAATGGGACCTCTTGGACTTTCCTACTCAAGCTCTTCCTGAGAATGTTCCTCAAAGGCTACACCCAATTCAGAGACTCCATACCTTCCCACCCTGGTGTTGTGACCCCTTTCCTTCCTTCAAACCAGCCATTTCCTGCAACTCCTTCTTGAAATGTGCTCACAACCCTCTATTGCCAGTGTTCCTTCCATCTTGTGCCTACTTCCACTATCCAGCCCTTTCCTGGATGATCTTTTCATCTTCCATTCTCTGCTACTCTTCTCTTGTCTCTATCTATTCCCAAGGTAATCTTCTTCTTTCCTCTAGACCACCTGCTCCTCATCTGGAAGTCCCTCTTCCTTCAGTCACCATCTAAAGATATGTCATCCACCTATAACCATACTAGAGTGCTTCCTCCTCCAAATGCTCCCTTTCTCCCCTGCAGTGCTCACCTGGATCTTGGGCCAGGAGAAGAGGTGCTCTACTTCAGAGGGCACAATTCGAAGGTAGAAAACACTGGGGAGGATGAAGATGAGACTGGGGGCTGAAGTGGACCCTGATCACAAGCATGAGAGACAAGAATCACTGTCAATTTGGGGCCCAAGGCCCATGTTAGATGGGAGTCTGGGCCTGGAGGGAACTAACCAATCACTCCAAAGATATCCTGTATGGTTGGCACGCAGATGACAAGAACATTGACCAATACAAGGATGATGAGAGCAATGGCCACATGACGGGGCCAGCTGAATGCCTTGCTTGGGAAGATCAGTTGCTGCAGGGCCCGACGGATCTGTAACCAGAAGAGGATGCAACATGGACTGGGGTCCAGGGGCTTCCACCCATCTCTGTGGGATTATAACTGTCTTGAACATAATCCATGTGACCAGCCATTAGGTCTGCTCCCCCCACCCCTGAAATCCTTGATTTCCTCTACCTTTGACCGTTCACACTCTTGCTTAAGCAGCCCCCACTTTCTGAGTGAGCATCTACCTCCCTACTCTTCCACAAATCCTACCTCTTCCTCTTGTCTTGTGACTCACCTATGTCTCTGCGCATGGTCTTAAGTATTGGCCTCCTCCTCTATTAAAATTATCCCACCCATTTGTTCTGCTACCATCTCTGAGAACCTTGTCTCTTGCCATCTAATGCTCCCCTCTCTCCTATCTGTCTAGTCAGCTAATCTCTCCATCTCAAAGGCTTGGACCTTCATCTTGTTGCCACTGAGAACACCCTGACTACCCCTATCTGTCCCCACTATGTCATATTCTATTACTATTTATACACTCCAACTGCCATCACCCATGTTGCAACTCATCCATTTGATGGTTTCTCTGCATCCCTCTTCTGTCCAGCCCACCAATCTGAGCCTTCTCCCTCCAAATGCACCCAGTGTATCTGACTTTAGATCCCTTTGATCTCTAATTTTCCCCTTCTCCATCCAACTCTGTCTTCTGTCTCTCGATCACTGCCACCTCCCTTTATCAATCTACCTTCGTGTTTTGATTTTGGGGCTATACCCAAAGCTTACTTCTGGGATCAGGTATCACTCCTAGTAGGATTCAAGAACCCTAGGCAATACTGGGGATCAACCCCAAATTAGCCTTATGTAAGGCAAGAGCCTTTTCCTACTGTACTTTCTCTGGTCCTATTATCTACTTTATCCCCATTCTCCACACAAATAGTCATGCCTATGCCTTTAACCCCTCCATCCTTTCCCTCCATTCCAGGGGCCCACCCTAATCCTCACGCACAGGAAACAGCACAACTGGCACCGTAAGAGTCACTGCAAGCAGCACAGCCAGGCGTACACAGAGAATGAGCAGGTCCTGCTGGCTATACATCTGTAGCATCTCCGCTTCGACGCTGCCTAAACCATGGGATAGAGAATGAAGCATATGGAGGGAACACTAGGACCAGAGTTCCAGAAACACACACACACACACATACACACACATACACACACACTGATGAAATTTAGTTTCCCTTTGGAAAACATAATGTCTAAGAATGTGAAGGGAAGATGCTTGAATTACTGCACCTAGAACAACTTCCTGACCCTATCCTGGTCCTCACCCCACTCTGAGCCGAGCTCCACTTACTGTAGAAGGTGAGATATCCAAAGGTCGCTGTGAGCCCATACATGATGAACATGGCCCCAATGGACACATTGGCCACAGCCTGCATTCTTTGTTTGGAGGGCCTATGGTAGAGAGCAGAGAACTAGCACACTCACACCCCTGTCTGGATCCAGCCCCCTCAGAACCAGTTCCCACCCTATATGATTTCCTGTTCAAACCTAAAGTTCTATTGGGACACAGTGGGGTGCACATCTCTGCCTGCCATTTGTGACTTGACATGCCTATATTCTTTTCGTTTGTTTGTTTTTGGGTCACACCTAGCAGTGCCCAGGGGTTACAAGCCTATCTTCTTGATCCATCTGTCACCCCATAAGACTTCATCTGTCCATTTCCTTTGATCATCTCTATGTTCCCCTCAGTGTGGCTGTCAGTCTCTTTCTTCCCTCTGACCCTCCATGCCATCCATCCCTCTCTGATCATCAATATGTTCCCCATCATAGCAATCTTCTTTTTATCTCTTCTTTTATTTAATCCCTCCTCCATATTGTACACTTCTCTATTTAAGCTTTCCTATCACCTTCACTTATTTCTACTCACATTTATTTGGTTTAGTTTTTTGCAATTCTCAGGGCTTACTCTTGTTTCTATACTCAGAGATCACACATGGTGGGGGTCAGATGACTATATGGGGTGCCCAGGATGGAACCCAGGTCAGTTACATGCAAGGCAAGTGCCTCACCAGCTACAGACTCAGAATTACTATGTGGATGGTCAGATTCACCCCTCAACCCCTGCCACTGACTTCATGCAGACCCACTTACCGGCTGAGCTCCGTGTAAATGGGCAGCACCTCTGGATGGCAGACGAAGGCAAAAGCCATAATAGGCACTGTATAGAACATCTGACAGGATGGCCCAAGTAGACATTAGAGGTATTCAAGCCAATAGGGTTCTGCCCTCTTTCCCATTTCCCTGGGACACGCAGTTCCACCCTAAATCGCCACTGCTCTAACTAAACCCTTGCCCTCCATACCAGACTCACTCTGAGCAGCAGAGGGGAGAATTTGGCCAGAATGTTGTACAAGCTTCAAATATCTGAAAACCTACCTGTGAGTCTACTGTGAACATCTGGGGCTCACAGCTTCTGTTGAACCCCTCAGAGAGAAGGCCAGGGGAGCTATTGCTTTGGATTTCTGCTGTTTTATTGTGCCATATGGCACAACCAAGCTCAAACTTCTTGTAGATGACCTGCAGAAGTGAGATCACAGAAAAGGCGATGCTCCAATGTCTCAAAACCTCATCCCCACTTTCTCATGAGACTTTCTCAGACTTACTGATATGAGGAAGAACACCATACATGTCAGAGAAAGACCACTGGTATAACCCAAGTAGCCTGCAAAAGGTAATATACAGATGTTTAAGAATCCAGGAATCTCCCACAGCACAAGCGGCAAATATCTGGTCTAGCCCCCAAGTCTCCCTCACCCCAGTTCTGACACACTTTTTTTTCTTTTGTCTGACACACTTTTTTTTGTTTGGAGACCACACCTATCTATGCTCAGGTGTTACTCCTGGCTCTGCACTCATGAATTACTCCTGACAGTGCTCAGGGGACTATGTGGGATCCTTGGTGTTAAACCTGGGTTGGCCATGTGCAAGGCCACATACCCACTGGTACCCACTGGTCCCTCTGCCACACTTTTGTACAAGTATTTATTTCCATTCAGAGCAAGATTCTTCTCTACAGTCAACTTCCACTTATCTGAAAAAAATCCACATCAAAGAAGTGTCTGGAGCTTTATGACCCTCTTAAAGAGGGATTCACTCAACATGACTTTACTAGACCTATGATCCAACGAGCAACATCTCTTACCCAAGTGTTTCATGAGAGCCAGGGGCAGTATGATGAACACCGTAACAATGATTATGAGGAGGTTTCCAGTCAGGAACCAGACCCTATGGAAATAGTCAGACATCATGACATATGTTCACAGGAAATGGCAAATCAGAGCAATTTCTGACCATGGTTAAAGATATGAGCTGACACATTAGCTACCAGCAGTCCTTCAGGCAGTGAGAAATAACATGAGGTGATTGAGAGAAAGAGCCCATTAGATGATGAGACTATTATCAGGACACTACCAGAGTGGCAATTGAAACTACAGGCACCAAATACACACAACTGTGTCTTCAGATGACAAGTGAACATCCAACCAGATAGGTCAACACTGTGAACTCAGTCAGACTCACATAGTCCAATGCAAGATGTCAGACACAAAGTGGGCATCATGCCCCCAAGCACAGTGTAGGTAGCATCACCATCTGATAAGCTGGTGGACAAACCTTAGACAGAGCTCAAAAAAAGTCAGCATCACATATTTTGGTTGTAGAAACAAGTCAGGTATGCTAAACAAGCCAAAATAATGGGGCCTATTTGGCCACACAACTGAAGACTGAAACTGAAAGATTCACCTAGTTGGATGTTGGAACTAAGCTCAAAAGAAAGAGCAGGACTTGTATAGATATGTAAGAAAGTGCTCAGACAAGACAATAATCAGCCAGATAACTACTCATTCATTCAAAAGAGTTATATTGAGAACCAGAGACCAAGGTTAATGAGTCCACAGCCAACCCAACTTCGAATCTTGAGCACCACCAGGACTGATTCCTGAGCAGTGATCCCTAATCAGTCACAGAGGTAGGAGTAAGACCTGAACATTGCTGCCCCCAAATAAGCAAGAAAAATTCTATAGAGTTCCTACTATTTTCTTCTAAGCATTTGCATAGTATTAATCTCATGCTCACAATTATACAGAAAAAAACAAACAAAGCATCATTGACTATATTTACAATGGTAACTAATTATAATATTATATACCTCTGTCAGGTAGATGATCAGCTACTTAGATGGACTCAGAATGAAGCCAGAGTTATCCACACATACAACTATATTTAGCCAATAGATGGATTCAGTCAGCTTAATGCATACTCGGGACAAAATTCATAGATAGATGATAGACAGATAGACCTTTAATACATATGATATTATAAGCATAGTGGCAGGTTACACACAAGAATTTGCCAGGGGCCGGGCGGTGGCGCTAAAGGTAAGGTGCCTGCCTTGCCTGCGCTAGCCTTGGACGGACCGCGGTTCGATCCCCCGGTGTCCCATATGGTCCCCCAAGCCAGGAGCAACTTCTGAGCCCATAGCCAGGAGTAACCCCTGAGCGTTACCGGGTGTGGCCCAAAAACCCAAAAAAAAAAAAAAAAAAAAGAATTTGCCAGAACAATCATCAACAGATTAAATACACACAAAATAGAGACTACTAGCACAAATAGCTGGAACAAATCACAGATAAATAGCAGCACAGAGCACTACTCTCTCATACTGTTAAACTCAGCAACCATACATAAATTGCCCAATAGATTCAGCCAACCTTATAGGATCAGAAACAAGCAAAATCTCTTAGACAAGGCAAGTTAGAGTAAGCAAGTGTCAAACGCATGTGCTTGATGGGCCTGATTCCCCCTACACTGCTGCCCCCCACCCAGACCTGAAATCATGTTACACAAAACACAACTGTAGTCAGCTGTCAGAGAATATGATGAACAGAGACTATGCCATTATAGCAGGCATAGAAGGAAATTCATAGGGAGAGTGTAGGTCTACCACATACATAAAGTCATAACAGCTTCTGACTGTTGTTAAAGCCAATTGTCAAAGCAATAGCCACATATTTCCACACTGTGGAAACCGCAATGCATGGGCATTACAATCTGGTCACATAGGCCTACCCCAAAGTCTCAAAAACAGAGCTCTCTAGAAGTTTGCTAGGCACAGAAAGTTAAAAACAGGAGTTGGATTTCACACATTCACTGGCCTGTGGGCCTATCAAGCAATGTTGCTCACTTACCCTTCAGGGTCCATGCCCAGGAAGGTGCCAATAACCAGTGGGAGTTCGGACTTGATGATGAACAGGTAACTGGACATGGCTGGTATAGGCAAATAGAAAGATTCCCCTTATCCCCTCCTCTTTCTTCCCCAGCACAGCCTGGGAAAACCCATATCACCCCACCCTCTTTCCCCAAGTTGATCTCCATATCCCAGAATCCTCACCCCCAACATTGTGTAGACAGATGACCATGGCCACCACTACCTTCCCAGCAGGCCCCAGTGCCTTCTGTCCCAGCTGCTCATAGGCTCGAATGCCTGTGGAGAGGGGAAGGAAGAACAAGTTAGAGGTTCAAGAAGCCAGGCCTAGAGATCAGAGGGCCAGACTCAGCAGCAAGAGGGTCAAGGAGCTAGAGCACTGGGGTTGGAGGGAATTGAACCTGATTGATGGGGACTAGAAGTTAAGCATCAGGCTTGGGTGGAATCTGGGACATGGATCTGAGGCCAGGAAACAGATTGGTGGCTGAATGAAAGTAGCAAGGGTCTTGGGGCAGGATATGGAATACAGCCTGACAGCAGGAACAAGGTCACTCTGACACAGACCTCCTTGGTTGGGGAGGGAGTAGAACCTGAGAGGAGGATTTAAAAATGGGGTGAAGTGGTCCAGGGGCACACATGGTCTGAGCAATGAAGTTTGAGTCCAAATAGCTCTCAGTGGGGTTGGAGGTCTTGAGTCCAGGATATGGGATCAGAGTGATAGGTCCAGAGTCTGGGGTTTTAGGGTGAGGTCTGAAGTAAAAGGTAAAAGGGGTGAGGTCTAGGTTCCAAAGAAAATTCTGAATTTAAATCTAGAGTCTGGAGTTCACACAGGTACCAAGATCCAGGTTCTAGGTCTCACCTACAACACCGGCACAGATGAGCAGGAGATGGATGGAGTATGAAGACAGAAGTGCAATGCATAGCAGCAGGGCCCTGTAGCATATGGCTCCACTCAGGCTCTGCCATTCTGCCTCCCAGACTTCCCACCTACCCTACAAACCATTCTCTCCCTAATACGTCCACCCCACTAGGTTACCTATGAACTCACAAGAAGAAGATGATCCCTGTGTGAGCCATGGCATAGGCCAGCCCCAGGATGCCGCTGCCCATAATGGCATTGCTGAGATTGAACACGGACATTCCAAATGATGTCTTCCCCTCGAACTGTGGGGAAGGAGCAGGGCCAGGGTACACAGAAGTAAGGAAGGTAAGGCTGTGGTCCAAGAAAAGGGAGGGATGGAATAGCTGGGCTTCAAAAAGACTCAGGGACACTCATTGGAGGCAGAAAGGTGCCAAGAAGTAAAAGAGGAGAAAGAATCTGGGAAAGAGGACTAAGGAATAGAAAGTTAAGAGAAGAGAGGAACAGGGATCATGTAAGCTTCAGAGGTAAAACAGCTTGGGGGCAGCCAGAGAGGGGAGCAATTGGGATAGGAAGTCACTAGGGAAGAGGAAAAGAGGAGAGAAGGAGAGAGGGTAAGCAGGCAAGGTCCAGACACTGTGGGATCACTCACATCCATGAACTGATCTGGCTTCCTCCCAGGAGCAGCTCCCTGGCTTGGCAGGAAACCCTCAAGTTCCTGCCTGTATCTGTAAAGAGCAGGGAAATGGGGGGGAGGTGCAGATGAGAGGGTCTTCCTGAGCCCTAGCCACTTCCCCTTGGACCCCATACTTACCCCACAGCTCCCACTGGGACCGTTCCATTCATCTTTGGTTCCTGGATTTCCATGCTGAGAGCAGAGATAGATATGGAGAAATGGGGAGGGAATCCAAAATTGGGAGAGCTAAAATTAAGGAGGTTGTTGGATCAGGACTCAGAGGTGTATAAAGAAACAGGTCTGAAAAAAAAAGAAACAGATCTAAGATAAAGGACAAGGAGAAAAAGGGTAAGGATGGAGGGAAGGAGGGTTGGAGACAGAGGGAGAAGTCAGAAGAGAGACAGTGGTTACTCAGAGACCTGGAGAAAGAGGACAGAGGGGGGAGAGTAATGAAGAAGGAAGTGCTGAGCAAGCACCCACAACAGACGAGAATTTGCTGTTGGGGCACTTGTCCCTGATCCCGGATCCTGAACCCCAGACTCAGTGTCTCTAGCCCTCTGGCCATTTCCTTTCCTTTCTCATTCCTCACACCTGCCCCCCCCCCTTCTCTCCATCCTTATCGGTGGCCAAACTGCTTACTCCTTAGAGGAACACGTGTCTTGTTGGGCAGGCTGCCCCAACCCTGTTAATGCCCCCTGCCCCCTCCCTGCCAGGCCCAGAACCCAAGCTCTGAGCTGATGCAACTTGCCACAGAAGCTGAAGGAGCTGGCAATCTAGGAGGGAATTCCAGCCACCATCACCATCCTCAAGCTCCCAGCTGCTCTCTGCTTCATCGCTGAAGTCTTCCTAGTTGCCAAATATAATCCCCAAAACAGAGCCCCTTTCCTGGAGCCACACTGCTGGAACAAGCGATCATTTCTAGGACCCCTCTCAAATCCTTAAAGCCATGGGCTTAGGGCAGATGTTACCACAGTGAGATCCCCTCTGGGCTCTAGATGTCTCAGGAGCCTGGTCCAAGCCCAATTTTCCCCACCCTCCCCCCACTAAGGACTGGGTGATTGAGAGCTACATTGGGGTCCCTGCCTTCTGGGACTTCAGGTGTTTTAGGGGGTCTGCACCCCGTCCCCGACACAATTATGAACAGCATGTAGTGTCTGAGCCAGCCCCAGCCCTGAACTCATGTGTGAGAAAGGGGAGATCTCAGAAACCTCCTTCAGGATCCGCAAAATTGGGACAATTGTCTCCGTTAATAGTCCCTACTAAGCCTAAATTTTCAGCCAGGTTAAGCCCTCACCCACCTCAACCATGACACTCTCCCACCACCACCACCAGATGGTCACCCACTCCCGAATGGACTTTGGACAGAGAGGTGCTCAAAGGAGACCCCCCCCCCTCCCGTGCTAATCCTCCATAGTGCTGAAAAATGCCTCCTAAAAAGTCCAGATCCCTCTCCAGAGAACCCCCTCCCCCAACTCACGCTTCCTCAAATATCTGCGTAGTGTCCTGACCCAGCTACCGGTCTCCCCTCCTCACCTTTCAGCTCCTTGCTCAGCTTCTGAAATCCAGGCTCCGACACTCAGTTCAGACTCTGGAGCCCTGAGGCCTGCGACTCCCGCCTGCTGGACTGGACCCTGCCCTCACCCCGCCCGGAGCCAATCAGCAAACCGTGCGCTCTGCCCCTAATCAGCTCCGCCAGCGCCCCATCTGGCCCGCGGTTTTTTGTGTGTGGTTTTTTTTTTCTTGGAAAAAGTATTAATTTTTTTCTGGTTTGGGGCCACACCCATGTACAAGGCTTACTTACACCCAGCTCTGTTCTCAGAGATCACTCCTGTTGGGGTTCAGACGACATTCTACTCTCCCAAGGATCAAAACCCAGTCCACTATACCATTTCTCTGGCCCTGCAGAAGTTTTCCTTGTGATTCACTTTTGCAACTTTGAACTCTGGGTGGAAGAAGCGGGAAGAGCAGCAGAATTGGAGCCAAAGCAATAGTGGGAGGGGGTTTGCCTTGCATGTTGCTGACATTGTTGGGTCTTGGTATCCCATATGGTCCCCTGGGTCACCAGGAGTAATTCCTCACTCAGGAGTAACCCTTGAGCACAGCCACGTGTGCCCCCCCCAAAAGAAACGTGAACAGCCATTGTTTTATGCAAGTCTTTAGCAGAAGCTAAGAGAAAGCTGACTCAGTAAGAAGCAGAAGGCACAGCTGGTGAACAGGTGGACCTAGCCAGACTCTTCCCCAGGCAGGTTGGAAATTGGAAACAACACACCAGCCAGAGAGTCAACAACCCAGAGAGTGGATGAAGGAGGGAGACGCTAGGACAGATGACCAAGTCAGCTTTATGCAGAAAAAGCAGAGGGTGGGATGAGAGACCCAGGAACAGAGATGGAAATGTGGCTGGAGAGATGGCTCAAAGGCAAATGGCACAAATGCCTTGTGAGTGCTAAATTTCCAGCACTTACATGGACTCCCCAGCATCGTAGGGGTAGCCCTGTGGTCCTCCATTGAACTGTCAGCCTACTTTGTCAAGGATTGCTGGAAGGGTCCACTGGGCAATCTCAGCATTGTTTGGGAAATTTAACAAAAGTGAGACAGGAATAGGATAGACAGTGTAGTGGGTAAGGCACTTGCTTTGCATGCAGTTCAATTCCCCACAATCCATATGATTCCCCCAAATCTTACCAGGAATGATCCTTGAACACCGAACCAGGAGTAAGCCCTGAACACCACTGAGGGTAGCTGACCCTCCCTAAAGAGGAACAGGTCTAGAGATAGACATAACCAGGCCAGAATAGGGTGACCTCAGATACAGTACCTTGAGAAATAACTCTAGACCCTTGAAGTCACTACAGGTTACAGGGAAGGAATTTGTGGCCAGGTGGGGAGTATAAATTCACATTACCTGCAAATGAGAACCATCCTGGAATCCTGGACCCTAACATGAGTTAAGGCCTGACCATGCCCTATCCAAGGAAATTCACTATCTGCCTATATTATGGGGGTGTCTCTCTATTCATTTCTATCCAGTGTTGTAACCAGTCCCAGGCAAGGCATATGTTTCCTGCAGGGAGATAAGCAGCATAGACATGGGGTTCAGGTCCAGCTCAAGCAGGCTGCTTGAGGCCCAGGGGGACAAGAGGCTTGAGAGGGCTTCTCCAACTGCCTGCCCACCTCCCACAGGGAGCACAGAATTCCCGGAAAGGCCGAGGTCTGGCTGGGCCTCAAAGCAAGCCTCAATGCCCCCACCCCAGCCGTAGCTGGAGGAGGGCTGGCAAGGGTGTGTTTACTTCCCCGCAACAAGAGAAAGACTGCTGAGCCAGGGAGCTCAGTTCCACCCAGGGGATTGGAGATGGGGTCAGACTCACCATCACCCACAGAGGTACAAACACACTCAAATGCAGCCTCACAGCCACACACAGAGAATACAGGATGATGGATGGGAACATGCAGAGACTGCACATGCTGTTCCCAGGCCTGAGCACAGTCGCATATTCACAGCTGCAGTGATTCTCCAGCTTCCAGGTATCCTATTGGGCCTTTCCAGCCTTAGAGACACTCACAGCATATATCCAGCCTATCTAGCTCTTGGTGAGGCACAGGCTGATTTACAGATACTTTTTTTTGAACCACACCTGACAGGCTCACTTCTTTTTTTTTGTTTTGTTTTGTTTTTTTTTTTTTGCTTTTTTGTTTTGTTTTTTTTGGGGGGGCCACACCCGGTGACGCTCAGGGGTTACTCCTGGCTATGCGCTCAGAAATTGCCTCTGGCTTGGGGGAACCATATGGGACGCCTGGGGATCGAACCGCGGTCCGTCCTACGCTAGCGCTTGCAAGGCAGACACCTTACCTCTAGCGCCACCTTCCCGGCCCCGACAGGCTCACTTCTAGCTCTGCTTTCAGGGATCATTTCTGACAGAGCTCAGGTAACCATGTAGGGTGGCAGAGATCGAACATAGGGTTAGCGGTCTACAAGCCAAGTACCCTACCACTGTATAATCACTCCAGCCCCGGCTTACAGACACTCTAACAGAAACTCTCAACTCTCAGACAGTAGCTTTCACAGACTTACAGGCACACTACTGAAAACTGATATGTAAACCACACACTGGTGTAGACTCACAGCGGAACAAGGAGCACACAAATACAATTTGATTTTTTATATTATTTGGGGGCTTTACTTCAAACTCTGTGCTCAGGGATCATACCTGGTCAAACCTGAGGGACCAGATGGGATGCCAGAGCCATGAATAGGGCAAGTGCCCAACTTACCATGCTATCTCTCCAGTCCTGTGTGTCTTCGTATGTAACCAATACCAGAGAGGTCTTCTAGCTCTGCCTGGCTGTCCAACTTAGGTACTTCAGAGTCAGAGAGATAGAATAGGCGTTAAGACATATGTCTTGCATTTTCAGGTATAACCCAAAAACTAATGAACAAACAAAAGGAATTAAGGAAAAGATATATGGAGTTCACATGTAAAGTTATGACTGAGAACATATACAGACAGATAAAACCACTCAGGACACACATACACCTGTCTATGCAAGTTTACTCTGACTTCTCATTCCTCAGCTCTGCCTCCTTTCCCCAGAGCCAGAACACATCTGTGCCAGAGACTGGCCAGGAAAAAAGACAACTGAGGCCTTGGCCCTGATATCTGAGGGGGGATGGACTTTGGGGTGACTCTCAGATTTCAAAATGTGCAATGTCCTGTCCAAATAATTGGTTCATCTTGAATAATCCTTAGATGACTCCCCATCTCTGCCATCAGAGTCCTGATCTGCTCACCAACCCCATTGTGTCTACCTTGGCATTCCTATTCAATCCATAGCAGGCACAGAACAGGCACTCACAAAATGTCACCACTGGGGCTGGAATGGATAAGGCATTTGCTTTAGGGCCGGGAAGGTGGCGCTAGAGGTAAGGTGTCTGCCTTGCAAGCGCTAGCGTAGGACGGACCAAGGTTCGATCCTCCTGCGTCCCATATGGTCCCCCCCAAGCCAGGGGCGATTTCTGAGCGCATAACCAGGAGTAACCCCTGAGCGTCAAATGGATGTGGCCCCCCCAAAAAAAGGCATTAGCCTTGTACACAACCAACCCAGGTTCAATCCCCAGCACTCCATATGGTCCTGAACCAGCCAGGAGTAATTTCTAAGTGCAGAGCCAGGAATAACCCTTGAGCACCATCAGGTGTCGCAAAAATAATGCTACTGATAAATTATGCTTCTCCATCATTTTGTTGTTGGGGGAGCCACACCCAGAGGTACTCAGGGATTACTTCTTTTTTTTTGTTTTGTTTTGTTTTGTTTTTTGGGCCACACCCGGCGGTGCTCAGGGCTTTCTCCTGGCTGTCTGCTCAGAAATAGCTCCTGGCAGGCACGGGGGACCATATGGGACACCGGGGTTTGAACCAACCACCTTTGGTCCTGGATGGGCTGCTGCTTGCAAGGCAAACACCGCTGTGCTATCTCTCCGGGCCCAGGATTACTTCTGTCTCTGTGTTCAGGGAGCACTCCTGGCAGGAATCAGAAAGAACATATGTAGTGCTGGGGATTGAACTCCAGTCTGCTGTGTGCAAGGCAAGCATATTCCCTGACCTTATCCGTATTTTTTTTTTTTTTTTTTTGGTTTTTGGGCCACACCCGGTAACGCTCAGGGGTTACTCCTGGCTATGAGCTCAGAAGTTGCTCCTGGCTTGGGGGACCATATGGGATACCGGGGGATCGAACCGCGGTCCGTCCAAGGCTAGCGCTGGCAAGGCAGGCACCTTACCTTTAGCGCCACCGCCTGGCCCCATCCGTATTTTTATAGGGGTTCCAGCCAGCAGTCCCAAGGGAGTGCTAAAGCCACTCCAATTGATGCTGAATTTGGCTATTGTAGGCCAGATAATTCAGTGCTTGGGCACAACCATAGCAACCCCTACCATATTTGGGAGAGCTCACAATGCCAAAGATCAAAGTCAGAAATCACACACATAAGGTGTTCTATAACTTGAGATCTCCCTGGCCTCTCATTAGTATTTTTTTGGGGGTCACACCTAGCAGTGCTCAGGGGTTACTCCTGGGTCTATGCTCAGAAATTGCTCCTGGCAGGCTCAGGGGACTATTTGGGATGCCGGGATTTGAACCACTGACCCTCTGCATGAAAGCAAATGCCTTACCTTTATGCTATCTCTCCGGCCCCTCATTAGTATTTTTGTTGTATTTTTATTTTATTGTATTTTTGTATTTGTATTAGTATTTTATTTTATTGTATTTTTATTTCTGCCAAGCCAACTTTTCCAGGGTGGGGGAAGGAATCCTCCTTCAGCTCTGCATCCCTTAGATCATAAATTGGAGATCATCTGAGTCTCTGGGCCTGGGCAAACAGCAGGTGCTTCCCACATGCTGGCAAGAGGGAAAACAAAGGGAAAGGGAACTAGGCCAGGGAGCCCCCCTACCCCCCACGCTTGAAAAGAAACAGATGTCTTGATGCCTTGAGGCTTTGTTCGTTCATCAAAGTAGGGGTCACTTGTTTGTTGGTTCAGTGAAGCAAACCGTTGTGTGACATTTGGGATTCCTACCATCTCTTCAAGGTGGCCTTGGGTTCTTGTGTGCTTTGAAGACATCCCCTGCTTTTCTTGAAAACATATTAGAGCTAGCAGCATTTGAGGGAGGGGTACCCAGAACAAAAAGGGCAATGCATTAGCTTTCCCAACATTGTCCTTCCTTTATTTGGGGGGGTCACACCCAGCAGTGCTTATGGTTTACTCCGGACTCTGTGCTCAAGGATCACTCCTGTTGGGGTCAGAAAACTATATGGGTGCTAGAGATCAAACCCAGACCAGCCATGCATGCAAGGTAAGTTTTCCCTTACCCACTATGCCTTAACGCTCCAGCCCTGTTCTTACTTAGCTGGCTGCAGGCTCCCAGGGACAAGTAAAACAGAATTGGAATTCAGCTTGTTTCCAGGAAGAGCTTATTTTATAGAGGCCTTGAGATACCTAAAAACTTGTATATTCCAGGTATATACTCAGTGGTCCATGGGACTCTGTAAGAGGAATGAACAAATTCTTCCAGCCAGTTACAGAAATCCTCCCCCCTCCATGGGGCTACATTTATAGAATTCTAATCTCTCATTTCAGGCAGGCTTCCCACTAGGTAATATCACCCTTCAAAGCAGCTCCTGGACTACAAAGCTTTCAGGGCAGGTAGCCAGATAAGATTCCTGTGCGCTGGACCAGCCTCTTTCCTCTTGGGTTCCCCTGCCCTAGACCAGAGCTGGCCTGGCATTTCCCCCTTTTTTTGGCCTCTTCAAGAGGCTGAGGGGAACACATCTTTGCAGTCAGTGGGGTGCCCAGTGGGAGCTGTAGGCTGACACCCTACTTAGGAAAAAACCTGAGGAGCACAGATCCTGGTGTCCAAGCACCACTCCCCCAGCTATGGGCCCTGTGAAGGAAGCAAGTTTTCTTTGTGAAAACTTAAACATCCTCTGGGTGAGTAGCAAGAAAACAGGACGCGGGGAAGTATCCCATGGGATGAACACTCCTCCTTATGCCTGTCACCTTTTCTCAGGGTAGCCCTGGCTTCTGCATACTCACACTGGTTCAGTCCCATGGAGATTACGTTCCAGTCACCCCCAGGAGGCCCAAGCTATGTATCCTCTTGCTTCTGTCCAGGGCATCTTCCCACGAGGTGCAGAGAAAAGAATGAACGAATAAATCAACTAAAAGAGAAAGTGTTAAAAACTTTGAAAGTCGGGGCCGGAGGTAAGGTGTTTGCCTTGCATGCAGCAGGTTGCTAGTTCAAATCCCGGCATCCCATATGGTCCCCCGAGCTGCCAGGAGAGATTTTCAAGCATAGATCCAGGAGTAACCCCTGAGCGCTGCAGGGTGTGGCCCAAAAACCAAAAAAAAACCTTTGAAAGTCATCAAACTCTCAAACTCTTCACTGTATGCTGGGTGCTGGGCCTTGTCTAGGTGCAGGGAGGCATCAGTGATCAAGACAAAAAACCCTGATTGGTGCAGCTCACCTACCTTTTTTTACTTTCTTTTTTTATTTTTTATTTTCTAAAGAATAATGGAGCCCTTGTCTTTGAATCCTCAGCAACCTTGCTCTGCTTTGGGTGTCTTTGCACTTTGTTTCCTCTTCCTCTTCCCTCCAGACTATATTTCACATCTCAACCAAATGCAGCCTCACACTAGCCAAAGTCACTACTGAGCGCTAGAGATGGGGCTCAATAGTAGAGACCATATTGTGCCCATGAGAACTAGGTATCAAAGGAAATTTAAAAAAGCAAAAAAGGGGGGCCGGCGCGGTGGCGCTAGAGGTAAGGTGTCTGCCTTGCCAGTGCTAGCCTAGGGCAGATCGCAGTTCGATCCCCCGGCGTCCCATATGGTCCCCCAAGCCAGGAGCGACTTCTGAGCGCATAGCCAGGAGTAACCCCTGAGCATTAGCGGGTGTGGCCCAAAAACCAAAAAAAGGCAAAAAAAGGGGGGCCGGTGAGGTGGTGCTAGAGGTAAGGTGTCTGCCTTGCAATTGCTAGCCAAGGAAGGACCGCGGTTCAATCCCCCGGCGTCCCATATGGTCCCCCCAAGCCAGGGGCAATTTCTGAGCACTTAGCCAGGAGTAACCCCTGAGCATCAAACGGGTGTGGCCCAAAAAAAAGGGGGGGCTAGAGCAAGATAGCACAGCAGGTAGCGTGTTTGCCTTGCATGCAGCAAACTGGTTCAATCCCTGGCATCCCATATAGTCCCCGGAGCCTGCCAGGAGTAATTTTTGAGCGCAGAGCCAGAAGTAAACCCTGAGTCCCCTGGATGTGGCCAAAAAAAGAAAAAGAAAAGAAAAGAAAAAGGAACAAAGAAAAGAAAAAAAGGAAAAAGAATTAAAAGAAACAACTACACTCAATCTCTGTTAGTCTCCATTTCTTTCAACCAACTTTATTATTCATCCTATCCTAGTTTTTATCACCATCAAACAAAATACTATATATTTACATATTCAATAGTATACTTACTACACTTTAGTATGTAGATATATGGAATTACTAGCATATTTATTAATGCTTGGCATAATCATTTATATAGTAGGTGCTTCAGAATGCTCTGCTGTAGACGTGCTGTGTCTCAGCAATTCTCGTGGGTCATAGCACTTCACGAGAAGAAAGCGGGAGCACAAGCGGCCAAATATGAAATATGAAATAAATGAAACCACACAGAGAATGTGGGGTCAACACATTTCTGGCAGGAGTGCGACAAGTTTAATTTTTGAGCAGGGGAATTTATAGGGGTAAAATTAGCCACAGGTAAAAAATAATTGTAATCACAAGGCCTAGTACAACAATAACAATACCTAAGCTATGGGTGTGACTGTAAAAATTCTAAGTTACAAGAGAGAAGGTCACAACTCAAGGTAACTCCTTGCAAGCTTACTTTAAATTTAAAAGCAAAATCAGGATTAGGAGGAAGTAGGAAATATCTAGAAACTTGATCTTTCTAGACTGGACTCTATAGTTTTAGAGGTTAAGTGAAGGGAGGAACCAAATCCCCAAGAATGACCTTGCCTATTTCTAAAGGAGGGTCAATAGTCAAGATCTGCATTCTGGTTATGCCCTTGATTACCAGAAACTGCAGTTGCAAAGAGAAAAATTGTTTTTGATTTTAGGTCTGACTATATCCAGAAAAAGGGGTTCTCAAATAAACTTTGGTGCTGGAATTTCTGAGCCAAATTATTTGATAGAGGTCATTCTTTTGCCTGATATATACAAAGGAGAGATAGTCAAATACTGGCTGAAAATGTACTGCCAGGCATCTCTTTGGAAATTCCTCAACCATCCACGCAGGAGAAAAAGGCATCCACGGCAGGCCTTTTGAGGAACCCCACAGGGGCTAAATTAGTTCTACCCACCAGGAAAATCTGAGGATACATCTGGTGGGCTGAGCCCCCTGGCAATGCTCTATACAAAATGCATATTTTCTCTTACATTTATATACAATGGTATACTTATTTTTATGGTATTTGCTTGCTATTATTAAATATAAAAATATTTTGCACTGCCAGTGATTGAACCCAGGACCTCACACATACAAGGTAGGTTCTATCCAGCTGGATTTCATCTCCAGCCTACTGATGATACAATTTAAAACAAGCAAATATTAGGGGCCAGAGCAATGGGTAAGGCACTTACCTTCCATGCAGCACTTCCAGATTTTAATCTCCAGCAGGGAGTAATTCCTGAGTGCAGAGCAAGAAATAACTCTTGAGCACCATCGGGTATGGCCCCAAAACAAACAAGAAAAAATTAGCAAATATTATACTTTATTTTATACTTCTATATGATTTCATACATATCATAGCAATGTATGTTTTTCTTCCTGTCTTTCTCTGTAAATTAGAGATATAGTAAGCACCTCATCTTGTGGTTGAAAGGACAAAAGTGAGTTAAGGAAACTTATACATGTCTGCAATATTGGTTTTAAATCAAGTATGTGCAAATTGCTTGTTAACTTTACCTATCATTGAAATTTTTTTTTTTTTTGGTTTTTGGGCCACACCCGGCAGTGCTCAGGGGTTACTCCTGGCTGTCTGCTCAGAAATAGCTCCTGGCAGGCACGGGGGACCATATGGGACACCGGGATTCGAACCAACCACCTTTAGTCCTGGATTGGCTGCTTGCAAGACAAACACCGCTGTGCTATCTCTCCGGGCCCGAAATTTTTATATAAACATATAATAAAGTAAATTAAATTTATTATATATGTTTTGTGTTTGGGCCACACTAAGTGATGCTCTGGGGTTACTCCTGGCTCTGCACCCAAAAATTACTTCTGGTAGTGCTGGAGGTCCATATGGGATGCTGGGGATTGGACCCAGTTGGCTTCATACAAGGCAAGCTCCCTACCCACTATTATTTCTCCAGCTCCTATTTTATATAATATAAACAGTCGTATAGGAGATTGTTCCCCTTTTAACAAACAATAGCAAAAAGGAAAAACCCAATATTGGATAGTCCCCTAAGCGGTTTAGTTCTTAGAATATAATGGGCTGCAAATGTATGTGTCCAAAAAAAAAATAAAATAGCAGGGAAAAATGGAATAGATATGCCCCAGCGAAGAATAAAAGTTTAGGGTCTTGGAGCCAGAGCAATAGCACAGCGGTAGGGCATGTGCCTTGCACACGGCCAGCCTGGGAAGATTTGGGTTTGATCCTGGGCATCCATATGGTCCACCAAGCCTGCCCCAGCCTTTGCTCTTATGTGCCTATTGAATGTTGATGTCCATGCTAACTGTCCTTAAAAATATCTGTCAGGGGCCAGAGCGGTGTTGCAGGCGGTAGGGTGTTTGCCTTTCACGCACTAACCTAGGACGGACCGCGGTTTTATCCCATATGGTGGTGCCCCAAGCCAGGAGCGATTTCTGAGCTCATAGCCAGGAGTAACCCCTGAGAGTCACTGAGTGTGTCCCCCCCCCCCCCCGCCAAAAAAAAAGGGGCAAAAAAATCTGTTAAACAACGGTTCAGATGTGTTGGGCTAGCAATATTGTATGGAGTAGGCAGCCTGTGAACTCACTCATGGCTTCTCAGGGTACCCTAAATCTTGGACAGCTTTCGTGTGTATTTATGGAGGGGGGCACACCGGCGGCACTCAGGGGTTACTCCTGGCTCTGCGCCCAGAAATCGCTCCTGGCAGGCTCGGGGACCATATAGGATGCCTGGAATCGAACCCGGGTCCATCCTGGGTGGACTGCGTACAAAGCAAATGCCCTACCGCTGTGTTATCTCTCTGGCCCCTATTTATCTCATTCTCACCGCTGGGATGGTGAGGGTGAAGGGCTAGCTGTAGAACCAATTTTACAGTATTCACCCAGTGGTGGGGTAAATTAGATTTTAAGGAATGATAAACATTACTTTCTGATTATATTAATGTTTTCACTATGTAGTGAGATCATTGACCGCTGTTTTCGCTGTACAGAGGTATATTAAATAGTGCATTACTATCTCTTTGAAACTCCTTTAGAACTCCACTTGTCAGAAAATTAACAATTTCACGAGGTAATTGGTCATCTGCTAGAGACAAGAGTCTCTCTTGGCCACAGAACCAGCCCACCTAGGAACAATGCCTGCCACGTGGCAAGTCCCATTTGGGGATAGGTAATCCTCCCCCCCCCCCCCGCCACTAAAATGTTTCAAGAACTCTGAGGACTGGAGCCACGGAATTGTTTTGGGGATTTCCGGGTTCTATCCTCCACAGTGCAGAAAGCCAGCACTTTCGCAACTTTGTTTCTATATATAGAAACACAGTAGCACAAAAAGTCTGACAGCTCACCGAACTAAAAAAAAAAATCCCGTAAAGTCTGTACTACTTATAATCCGCATTTTCCAAAAGCTCGAAACTGGATTCCGAAACGGTAAAATGCAGGCAGCGGTTATCAACCAGCGGAAGTGAAATTTGAAATTGCCCCAGCAGCTTTGGCGCTCTGGCTAAAGGAACGCTCTTTCCGTTGCACCCGAACTGTACTTGGACTCCGCAGCATCGGTACAAGCAGCATCGTGTTCCTTGCCTCTTGAGATCGGTACTGGAGCAGCTCACCAGTGTCCGCATGGGTGCCGAGGGCAGCACGTCAATCTAAACTTAGAACAAAAGACCGTGTCACACTCCCCCCCCCGGACTCCTTCAGCCATTTCGTGCAAGTTGCATGCTGGGACTGGTAGTTTGCAAAAGCAGTTACGTCAACCCACGCCGACCCAGCTCACGCTGTACATTCGAGTGGGGAGCTAGCCTCACCCCAAACCTGGCTGGGCGGTCTGCGATGACAAGCTCGCCACGCGTGGTCGCCCAGAGGCATGCGCGATCAACTAAAGCACATGAACTGCCGCCCCACGTTTGCTTACCGCTTGTAGGACCTTGGGGCGGCTGGCGGCTTGAGCTTCCTTTTTCTGCTTCTCCCCACTCTGAAATCTAAACCAGTCCCTAGGGTCCAGAGGCTCGCTGGCACTGTCCTTCGGGTGAGGGAAAGAGGAAAGTGCGCCCGTGGGGTTTTGCAGCCGCGTGATCAGGCGGCTACACACCGGTAAGCTCAGCCCAAGATTTGAAGAAGGAAACCACAATGAGGAGCGCGCTGGGGACAGAAGGCGCGCGGCGCAGGGGCCCAGCCGTCTTCAGTGGGACTGCTGTGGTCTGAGTGGAAACTTGGGTTTGGGATCATGATAAGGAACTGGGGATGTGGCCCGACAATTGTTAATGGGATTTGGGGGTGGTGTGCATGAAGGTCGTGGCGGTCTGGTGAGAATATTAGCAGGAAATTCGTGGACATTATTACTAGAAGTATTTTAGTCCCCCACGTTCATAGATCAATGGAAGTGTGTTAATTTTTTTACTAATAAATGGGTAGTAGAGCGGGCAATTAGAAGATCATGGGAGGTGGAACTGTCTTGTAAGTGCTGGGGCTTTATGGAGATAGGTTAACCTTTCACTGGTGAAACTCATACTGGCAAGGCTGAGAGAAGAATGGAAGCTGGAGTGGATCATAAGCCAGAAATTAATGGGGCAGTGTTCAATGGGAATGAGAAGATGAAATGCTATGTGGCCAAATGATTTTAGTGGGTGAAAGTATCATGGTCAACGAGGGCTTAGTGGGAACAATAATTTTAAAAAAAAATCCAGTGAGAGTAAGCTGTTGGAGTGTGCTGTGTGAAATGGTTATTAGAGTGACAGCGTTAGGCAATGAGAAGAGATAGTAGAACTGGTTGGACCATCAAAGATGAGCATGATTGCAGAGTAATCAGGAAGTTACAGGAAGGGGCCAGGGCGGCGCAGAGCATAAGGCGCCTGCCTTGCACGTGCTAACCTAGGACGGACCGCGGTTTGATCCCTGGCATCCCATAGAGTCCCCCAAACCAGGAGCCATTTCTGAGCGTATAGCCAGGAGTAACTCCTGACCGTCACTGGGTGTGGCCCAAAAACCAAACAAAAAAAAGTTACAGGAAAAAAGTATAATGATGTACTCTGGAAGGAAGCAACTGGAGAGTTGAGTTAATGGAGGCTGATAGAGCAGAGTAATTACAAGCTTAATGGAGGGCCATGTGCATCCAGGCATTAATGGGAGTTGATAAGGATAGAGTCATAAAGGGGGCAGGAGCAATGACAGCGGTAGGGCATCTGCCTTGCACGTGGCCGACCCAGGACGGACCTCAGTTCGATCCCTGACATCCCATATGGTCCCCCAAGCCAGAAGCGATTTCTGAGCACATAGCCAGGAGTAACCCCTAAGTGCCACCAGGTGTGGCCCAAAAGCCAAAAAAAAAACCCTAGAATTATAAAGAAGAGACTGGGGAGCTGAATATTTCAGGAATAAAAAGGAATTAGACAGGGAGATGATTAAGGAAAAAATGTCATGAGTTAGTATTAGAGTGAGGTAAAGGACATTGATGACAATGGGGTGAGACATACAGGGTGAGAGTAATGAAAATAACTGAATAGACAACTGTTGATAGCTATAGCATAGGGTTAAATGGTGAACTGCACTGGGAGGTGGCTGAGGTCACTTATGGGTGGGTCACATATGATCTAACCTCTATTTTGGTTGTCATTTTGGGACCATATTTATTTGTACTTATGGGGGACTATTCCAACCCCAAGACTGGTGGTTATTCCTAGGCTGTGCTCCAAGAATCATGCAGGGCCAGAAATTGAACTTCAAAAATACAAGTCCCCACATACATGTATGTGACAAGTATATCACTGAACCACAATCCTGAGCCCTGAACTTGGCTCAGTACTAGGGGGATCTTGTGTTACTGGATATGAAGATATCCAAACTGGATATGGATATCTTGTGCTACTAAAGCCACCTGTGTACAGAGCATGTCTCCAGCCCTTTGAGCTCTCTGAAGTAGCTTCACTCACTGTGGGCCATGATCTCATGTAGGATAATGTAACTTTTTTTTGTTTTGGGGTCACAATCTGTGTGCAGGGCTTATTCCTAGTTCTGCACCCAGGAAAATATCTGCTGGGTTGGAGGACCATATGTGATGCTAGGGATTGAATCCATGTTGGCCATGTGTGAGGCAAGGACTCTATCCACTGTACTATCACTCTGGCCCCTAAAAAACATTTTAAGATACCCTGATTCTTAAAATAGCAAAAGCCCACAGTGCTTTCAGAGTTCTAGCTTTCATCCCTGGATTTGGTCCCTAGCACTATGGGATTCCCCAAGCACCCTAGCACTGGAGGAATACCTGAGAAGTGAACCAGAAATAGCCCTTGAGCATTACTGGCTGTTTCTTCCAAAACAAAACAAAAAACTTGAAGTAGATGTATAATATTTGTAGGAAATAGTGCAGAAGCAAAGGTGCTTGCCTTATATGCTGATAATCCCAGTTTGAGTCCCCAGCACCACATATACCCTTGCCAGCATTACCAGAGGTCATTACTGAGTGTAGAGCCAGGAATAGCCCCTTCCAATACTGTTGAGTATGATCCAAATGACCTCCCCCCCTCAAAAAAAAAAAGAAAAGAAAAATGTAGATCTTATAAGATCTCTGAAAGATCTGTAAGAGGATATATGGAGTGGATCATGATAGTCTATGTAGGGGAGGGTTGATGGGTCAACCTGACATGATTGATTGGGTCTGGGTGAGTGATAGAACCTGAGAGGTAAGTACTGAGGACCTCTTGCTTCGTGACATCAGTAGATACAGAAACTGGACTTCGGTCTTTGAAGTGCTGTGTGAGCAGTGCTGGGGATCCAATGAGCCGGATTGGGTTTATCTACACAAACAGACCGCTACACAGGTCAGTGGTGGCTCACTCACCCTTTTACTGATTGCTGGGGGTCAGCTTCCTGTTGGCAGGTCCCTGAGCAAACAGCCTGTGAGATGGGCCGGACATCCAAGGACAAGCGAGATGTATATTACCGCCTGGCCAAGGAGAATGGCTGGCGCGCACGCAGTGCCTTCAAGCTGCTGCAGCTTGATGAGGAATTCCAGCTCTTCCAAGGTAGGCAGCTCGCTGGGGGCTGAGGGCAGTCAAATGGGTCGAGGCTGCAGAGGCCTCTCAGGAAGCTGGGTTGATTTGGGAAGAGGAAGTTGGGGGCTGTGGCCAAGGTGTTGGAAGGGAAGATGAGCAAATCTTCAGAGGGGTAGGCACAGGCAATACACGTAAGTAGGTGCCCCCTAAGGGACAGGGACACACTGTACTCTATGCCCAGGATAGAGAAGTGGGTGCAACTGAACTCTTCCTGTGTGTGCTTAGGAGTGACACGGGCAGTTGATCTGTGTGCAGCCCCAGGCAGTTGGAGCCAGGTGCTGAGCCAGAAGATTGGGTGAGTGTGGAGCCCCAAATTGAAGGGGGTGGAACTGGGGAGGGAAGTTAAGGTGGGTGGTCGATACAGTAAAATCTAGGCTGACAAGGCTCTTGCTGTTCACAGGGGACAGGGGTCCTGCCACGTGGTGGCTGTGGACCTTCAGGCTATGGCTCCAATACCAGGTGTGTTACAGATCCAAGGGGACATCACACAGGTGAGCACACAGCTATGAGTGTTGGGTTATGCATAAGGCCTTCCACTCAACTGGGAACTGTGAAAAGTAGAGGCAAGAGTAAGAGGAAAAGACTGATAAAGATACTTAAACAGGGCATGGAAAACAGACATAGAACTTACATGTGGCCTACCCAGGTTTGATCATGGGCCTTAGCTAGGTTCTCCCAAGCTATTCTAGAATTGGTCCATGACCACAAAGCCAGGAGTAAGCCCTGAGCCCAGATGTGTGTGGTCCAAGATTCAAAAAAAAACAAAAAACAAAAATTTAATCAAAGAAGACACACACAGGGGCCGGAGCAATAGTGCAGTGGTAGGGTATTTGCCTTGCACACGGCTGACCTAGGATTGACCACGGTTCAAGGTTCAATCCCCCGGAGTCCCATATGGTCCCTCGAGCCAGGAGCGATTTCTGAGAGCATAGCCAGGAGTAACCCCTGAGCTTCACCGGGTGTGGCCCCAAAACAAAACAAAACAAAACAAAAAGACACACATAGACAGTAAGTGAGAACTCCCTTGAGAGATTGTCCCAGTAATAAAAAGGAATTGGGCTGAAGAAACTGTACAGCAAATAAGCTTTTGCCTTGCACACAGGTAACCTGGGCACAATCCCTAGCATCCCAAGTAACCACCAGGAGTAATTCCTGAGTGCAGAGCCAGAAGTAACCCCTGAGCATAGCAAATTGTGGCCCACAAAGAGAAAAAGGAAAGGAATCAACAGGTCTTCATCCAAGAGAACAGACATTAGGTTCCTGAGATAGAATCTGGTTTTAGCCAGACAAATTCTAACTCAGAATTTGGGGCCAGGCCCATGGGCAAATGGAGACTAGAAGGCAATGCATTCCCAGCTCATCCTCCCTCTCTGCTACAGATGTCCACTGCCAAAGAGATTATCCAGCACTTTGAAGGCTGCTCTGCAGACCTGGTGGTATGCGATGGGGCTCCAGATGGTAAAGAGCAGGACCTGGAAGTTAAGGGGGGGCATTCATCTGTGTGGGTGCATGTGTGTGCCTCACATTTTTTCACTTTCCTTAGCTTCTTACATCATTTCAGCTACTCCCTGCCTCTACCGCACTGCTGTCACTTGTTCTCCACCCACAATCTGGCAACTTTTCCCCAGGTATACTGCCTGTTCCCAGCCTGTCTTGCCACCCCTGCTCCCATCGCTTCCTTTTTGCCAGCTGCCCACCCTTACATCTTTCTTTTCATCTCTGTCTCTGCAGGCATGTGACTGCATCTATTTTCCTTCTAATTCCATATTCCTATTTTTTTTGATCACTTCAGCACATCCATTTTTTTGCCAAGCAGCTCGTGTATTTGGACACTGTTGAACATGTGGGGGAGATGCCAGTGAATAAAATTCTGCTCATCTCTGGCCTCATAAAGTTGGTGGTCTAGTGGGAGCAGATAGAACAGAAATAGACCAACAAGCTCAGTAGTGGGTAGAAAAATAAGCCATGGAACAAACTTGGAAAAAGGAAGGGAAGGAGAATTAACTTTTGAAACTTCAAGGGCACAGGGTGCAAAGAATACAGTTCAGATAGTTACCTTACATGTGACCAACCCTAATTTGATCCCCAGCACCCCCTATGGTCCCCTGAGCATCACCAGGAGTTATCCCTGAGCACAGAGTCAGGAATTGGCCCTGAGCACTGCTGGTTAGAGCCCCCAAACAAAATAATAAAGTACATAAAAGGGCTGGAGCTATATTACAGGGTACTTGCATTGTACACAGCTGATACGGGTACAATCCCCAGCATGCCTCACCTGAGAGTACCCCCTGAGAATCACTGGGAGTCATGTCACCCCTACCCAAAAGAGAAAGAGTGTGCACAGGGCAGACTTTAGAGGAAAGACCTAAAGAAAGTATGAGTGGGCCAGGGTGGTGTCTTGTAAAACAATCTAGGCTGCCTATATAAAGGCCCAGGGATGGAAGGGTGCTTGACTCCTGTGAGGACCAGTGAGGATTTTTTGTGTGGTCAAAGAGTGGGTAAAGGAAAGAGGGCTAAGAAGTAAGGTCAGCAAGCTAGCAAGCCTTATGTGATCCAAAGAAGACATGGGCTATATCCTGAGGTGAAAGCTAGTAGAAAAATCACAAAAGGGTTGTGACTAGATGAAAGCTGAGCCCAACTTGGATGGGAATAGGCTTCCTGTGACTGCTTTAAGCAGTGTGGGTGGGGTGGGAGGCATTGGGAGAAGCAGGGTACTGAAGAGGATATTTTGAAGGTGTCCAGGTAAGTGGTGACCATGTAGGGCCATAGGAGTCAGAAGAAGCTATTTTGAGAGTGTAGGAAATTTGCTACTGGCTTGGATGTGGGTGAGAATAGAGACAGTAAAATTGGAGTGATTAAAGATAACAGAAGATTTGGGCAAGAATAAATGTATGCAAGGAAGAACAGTTTGGAGCAGAAAGGTGGGATAGGTGGAGGCTGAGAAGTCAACTTGGCTTTTCCTGGAGTTCCGATATGGATTTAGGACTGGGAGTAGAAATTATGCTAATGATTCTTGGAGTAATTCTTAGGAGTAATTGCAGAGTGCAGATCCAGGATATTTAGGGGAAAGGGTCGCAACCTTATGTGCTCAGAACTTCCTCTTGATTCTGATTCAGGAGTTACTTCTGGCAGGGATTGGGGAGGACCCTGTGTAGTACAGGAGATCAAACCAGGGTCAGGTGCATTCAAGGCTAGCGCCTTCAGCACTGTTCTATTTCTCTGGCCCTGGGAAATGGTTTTCAGTGTTCTCAATTCTCTAGGGACAAGAAGAGAAATAGAATTGGCTGGGATCCCCTAACACTGTTCTTTTGCTGCAGTAACTGGCCTCCATGATGTTGATGAGTACATGCAGGCCCAGCTCCTCCTAGCTGTGAGTAACCCTGACTTCCCCTGCCTCATATGACCCCCTTCCTAGTTATCTCTCTCTCCCACTTAGTCATCTGTCTTGCATACAGGCTCTCAACATTGCTACCCATGTCTTGAAGCCGGGGGGCTGCTTTGTGGCCAAGGTAAGCTTTAGAAAGCCTAAAGGGGGGTTTGAGATAGATCCCCGAGGGTTGCCCTCATGCCTTCATCTCTACCACCCCTCCCTGTAGATCTTCCGAGGCCGGGATGTAACATTGCTGTATAGCCAATTGCGGGTGTTCTTCTCCAGTGTGGTCTGTGCTAAACCCAGGAGCAGCCGGAACTCCAGCATTGGTTAGTGGGTTGGAGGGTTCAGGTGATTGGAGGCACATGTTGGGAAGGTTTCCTGCATAAAGCGGAAGTGGCAGTCATCCCTCCATCTTCCACCCCTAGAGGCCTTTGCTGTCTGTAAGAGTTATGACCCCCCTGCGGGCTTCTTGCCGGACCTGACCCGACCCCTCCTGGATCATTCCTACGGTGAGAGCCAGTGTTGGGCTCCATTCCTGGGGTCACTCTGCCCTGAGATCATACTTCTTAGGTGGAAACTTGCAGTCGCACTTCTGTCCTTTTAATTCCATTTGAGGCACTGTAATTTTGAGGGGCACACTTGGTAATATTCAGGGGCTACTCTTGGCTCTTTGCTTTGAATTACTCCTGGTGTTGCTTGGGGGACCATGAGATGCTAGGGATCGAACTTGGGTCAGCTGTGTGCAAGGAGAGCACCTACCTGCTGTACTATTTCTCTGACCACTTTGTGATTATTTTGGTTTAGTTTTTGGACTATATTCATAAGTGTTCAGTGCTTACTCATAGCTCCATGCTCAGGGATCACTCCTAGAGGGACTGGAGGAACTCTATGCAGTGCTGGGAATTGAACCTAGGTCATCCATGTGCAGGAAAAAAATGCCTTACCAGGTATGTATGCTATTGCTCCAGTCCCAGAGGGGCCTTGAATTAGGGCTTCTAAATTAATATGGTGTCATTCGACCAATATTCTCACTCCATCCCCTTCATTAGATTGCCCACTTCCCTTCACTGTTATCTCAGCATCCCACATCCACCCTCACAATCACCTCCTGAACACCCCTGCCTTTGGTAAGCCTACTACACTCAACCAATTCTCAGAAGATTCTGCCTTTGGGGGAAAGCAGAGAGATAGTACAATGCATAGGGTGTTTGCCTTTAATTTTGGCCAGTCGAGTTCAATCTCTGGCATTCTGTATGGTCCCCTGAGTTCGAAAAGTGTGATTACTGAATGCAAATCCAGGAGTAAGGAAGCCCTGATCACCACTGGGCATGGCCTCCTCCCACTAAAAAAGGAAGATTATTCCATTTTGGGGGGAGTTTTGTAGTCATACCTGATGGTGTTCAGGGCTTACTCCTTGTTCTACTCTCAGAAGCCTATTTAGTGGGCCTTGGGGAACCTTATGGGATTAAAACTTGGTCGTACTTGTGCCATGCAAGAGCCCTGCCATCTGTACTATCTCTCAGGACTTGTCTTTTATGGAACTCTATTACCAGAGGACCCTCGGCTACCATCACCCCATCCCACACTCACACCCCTTTAGTAGTAATCCCACTGTTATCTGGCTATCTAGGCCCCAGAGGGCCTCCAGCACAGTTCTATAGTGGAACCCCCAGAACTGGTAGGGATTCTTACTTAGGAGAATCCTGGTTTCTCTCCCAGCTGCCTAAGGAGAATCTAGGCTGGGCAGATTCATTCATCTCATCCCCTGGAAGAAACCCTACCTGTGAATGGCCCTGACTGGGAAAATTTCAAGAGGCTTTTCTCTCCAGCTATAGAGATAGTACAATGGGTAGGCATTTGCCTTGCATGTGGCTGACTCAGGTTCAATTCTTGGTACCCTATGTTGTTCCCTGAACTTGCCAGTAATAATTCCTGAGTGAGATCCAGGAGGAAGTTCTGAGCACTGCCAGGCATAATCCAAACCCCACCCCCAAAAGAGACTTCTCTCCAGGTGAGCACACTTGAGTGAGATGAGGTACAAGCAGTGTACCTCATGATAGAAGGTGTGGAAGAAACTGGGGGAACTGGAGACAGATCTCAAAGGGCAAGCATGCAGACTTTTCATGCATGAGGTCCTGGTTCAATCCTTAGATTGACATAGGGGCACCATGGGGAGCAACTCCCAAGCACAGAGCCCAGAGGAACCCCTGGAGGAAGCTGTTTTCCGAGCATGACTGAATGTAGTCCCCATCATCCCCTAATGTGGGCCATTGTTTTAGATGGGGTGGTCATGAAGGGCCTCCGGGAAAGGGCAATACAAACCAAAAAAAGGAATGCAGCTTAGGGGAGTCTTGATCACTCTAGCCTTGTCTTTGGCTCCTTCCTCTCTTATTCTCCCTTCTTGTCAGATCCAGATTTCAACCAATTGAGTGGTCCCACCCGCATCATTGTGCCGTTTGTGACCTGTGGGGACCTGAGTGCCTACGATTCAGACCGAAGTTACCCCTTGGATGTGAGTAGCCGGTCAACAGGAGGATGAGGGGTAGGGGTTTGTACTCAGTACTCACCATCTCCTTCTGCTCCCCATGTGTCTGTGTAGCTCGAGGATGGTTCTGAATACAAGTACACTCCACCCACACAGCCACCCATCTCACCACCGTACCAGGAGGCCTGTACGCTAAAGAAGAAAGGGCAGCTGGCCAAGGAAATCCACCCTCAGGACTGCCCCAGCAGTATAGTGGACATACCTCGCCACACAGTGCTTTCCTCTGAGGTCTGGGAATATGATGCAAGCCCACAATGCCCTTCCACTGAGCGGCTAGAACCTTGTCCCACAGGGCCAATTTATTTGCCCAAATCATGTGATTCCTGGGGCCAGACTTTTTGGCCTTGCCTCTAGCTACAAGCTCTGCAAATCACTCAGTAAAATCAATTCTAATGAAGTGGGGATAGAACTCAGGGGGTAGAATATATATACTCTACCATGTGTGTGTACATATATATGTATATATACACATATAGTTTAACCATGATCTGAGTCCTTTTCTTTTTCTTCATTAGGTTGAAGACAGTGAAATGAAATGTTCACTTTAACAGAATAAGGTAAATTTCTCATTTTTTAAAAAACAGTTTTTAAGTAATGTGCATTTTAAGAAAAATGTTCATTGGAGATACATTAAGGGGTTGGAATGTATACTTTGTATGTGGGAGGACAGGGTTATCATTGGTGCCTCATGATTTCCCAAAAAGGAATAAGAGAAGGAGGGAGGAAGAGGAAGGAAGGAAGGAAGGAAGGAAGGAAGGAAGGAAGGAAGGAAGGAAGGAAGGAAGGAAGGAAGGAAGGAAGGAAGGAAGGAAGGAAGGAAGGAAGGAAGGAAGGAAGGAAGGAAGGAAGGAAGGAAGGCTGGTTGGTTTGGGGGCCATGTCTAGCAGTGCTGAGAGAAGGAAGGAGGAAGAAAAAGGAAGGAAGGAAGGAAAGAAGGAAGGGAGGGAGGGAGGGAGGGAAGGAGGGAGGGAGGAAGGGAAGGAGGGAGGGAGGGACGTTGGTTGGTTTGGGGGTCATGTCTAGCAGTGCTGAGAGGTTACTCCTGGCTTTGCACTTTGGGATTCTGGAGATCAAACCGATGTCAGCTGTGTCCAAAGCAAACTCCCTACCCCTCTGAACTATTGCTACAGCCTCCTAGAAAAAAATTTCTGAAAGTCACAGTTTAGGATGTGACTAAATTGGATTGGATGCCCAATTCCATTCCCAGTATCACAAGCACCACCAGGAGTGACCCCTGAGCACAGAGCCAGGAATAACGCCTCAGCACGACCAAGTGTGGCCTCCAAACTCAGTAATTTACCTAACTATTTTATTTACTAGCTAGCTAAATACAATACAATACAATTTTTAGAACTGGGAGATAGTACAGGGTTCCTGCCTTGCATGCCTACCCCTGTCTGACCCCTAGTACCATGTGGTCTGCCAACCATTGACAGGTGTAGCCCTAAAGGCCCAGAACGTTGCCAGGTGCAGCCCTGGAAACCGCCAAGCACCACTGCAGTGACCCAGATCATCCCTGGCACCACAGATTCCAAGCAGCCCCACATCCTCAGGTCCTTGTTGCATGTAACCAAAAGGCCCAGTTAACTAAGAATCGCCAGGTGGGATCTCTGGGATTCTGAGCATCTCTTGGGAGCCCCCATAATAATAAATCTATTTCTTTATTACTTATTTTTCTTTTCTTTTGTTTTTTTTGTTTTTGGGCCACACCCGGTGACGCTCAGGGGTTACTCCTGGCTATGCGCTCAGAAGTCGCTCCTGGCTTGGGGGACCATATGGGACACCGGGGGATCGAACCGCGGTCCGTCCTAGGCTAGCACAGGAAAGGCAGGCACCTTACCTCCAGCGCCACCGCCCAGCCCTATTACTTATTTTTCATGCTCAGGGATTACTGTGGATCTTCACTCATAGATTACTCCTGGTGGAGCTCAGTGAACCATATGTGTTGTGGAGGTTGAACCCAGATTGGCTGCATGCAAGGCAAAAACCCTGCCCACTCTACTTTAGCTCCAGCTCCTATACCTATTTTATATGCCAATAGAAGTGAGGTTACATAACAATTTCTCAGGTGAAAAGGAATCTTAAGGGCTCAAAGAGATAACACAATGGAAAGGGCACTTGCCTTGAATTTGACTGTCCCAGATTTGATTCCCAGCATCAGATATGGTCCTCCATACCCTGCCAAGTGTGATTCCTGAGCGCAAAGTGAGGAGTAAGCTCTGAGCAGTTCTAGATATGGCCCAAAAACAAATAAAAGAAAAAAATGAAGATAAAAGAAAAAAGGGGACTTGGGATGTCCCTAGAGAAAGTACAGTGGGTTGAACACCACAGTCAATCTAGATTTTATCTCTGGCATTCCATACTGTCCCCCAACCACTGCCAGGAGTGGTTCCAGAGCCAGAGCCAAGGGTAACCCCTGACCATCAGTGGGTGTGACCCAAAAAGGAAAAAAAAAAGAAAAAGACAAAAGGAGGCTTAAGAGGCAAAAGTTTTAAGAAACCATGATCTGATTCTAGAGCAATACATGGCAGGGAAAGTAGTGCCAAATACTGAGATAGCGCATGCCCAGTGTGTGAGAAAAGTAAGGACCAGTGTGTCTAGACAGAAAAGAACTATGTGTTATTAGTACTATGTCATCAGAGCACTTTATCATCCTGGTCATCACCTTACATCTCATTCGTTTGTTTTGTTTGTTTGTTTGTTTGTTTGTTTATTTTTACAGGGTCACACTTGGCAATGCTCAGGACTTAATTCTGGCTCTACACTTAGGGGTCACTTCTGGTGGGCTTGAAGGACCACCTGGGGTACCAGGTTTCCACAGGTCAGCCGCATGCAAGGCAAACACCCTGCACATTGTACTATCGCATCCTTCACATCCCTTTCTCACACAGCTTAGCATGTTTTTAACATCAAGGCCTCCATTAAAAATAATAATAATAGGGCCGGAGAGATAGCACAGCGGTAGGGTGTTTGCCTTGCAAGCAGCCAATCCAGGATGGACGATGGTTCGAATCCCGGTATCCCACATGGTCCCCCAAGCCTGCCAGGAGTGACTTCTGAGTGCAGAGCCAGGAGTAAACTCAGTGCCGCCGGGTGTGACCCCTCAAAAAAAAAACTAAATAAAAAATAACAATAAGATAGTATAGGAGTTAAGGCATTTGCTTTGCATGAGCTCTGACCCCAATTTGATTTCTCACACTGCACAGTGTCCCACAAACCATATCGGGGGAATCCCTAAGACCAAAACCAGGAGTAAGCCTTGAGCACCATTTTGTGTGGCCCCCAAACAAAAAAATCAGCAGAGTCAAAAACAGGGGACAAAGAGAGTATACAAAACATAAGACACTTACATTGCATCAGACTAACCCAAGTTTGATCATTAGCACTGAGAAGAGTTCCCACAAGCCCTTTCTTTGAGGAATTGTCTGCTCATTTCTTCTCCCCATTTTTTGATGGGGTTAGATTTTTTTTTATTGTAAGTTCTATCAGTACCTTGTATATTTTCTATATTAGCCCCTTATTTGATGGGTATTGGGTGAAGGGTATTGTGTGATTTTTGTAACCTAGGCACTATTTCCTTTGAGGTGCAGAAGCTTCGCAGCTTAATATAGTCCCAACTGTTTATCTTTGCTTCCACTTGTTTGGAAAATGCTGTTTCCTCCTTGAAGATGCCTTTAGTCTCAATGTCATGGATGTTTTGCCTAAGTGTTGTTCTGTATACCTTATGGTGTCAGGCCTGATATCAAGGTCTTTAATCCATTTGGATTTTACCTTTGCGCCTGGTGTTAGATGGGGGTCTGAGTTAACTTTTTTGCAAGTGGATAACCAGTTGTGCCAACACCACTGTTGAAGAGGCTTTCCTTGCTCCATTTTGGATTTCTTGTCCCTTTATCAAAGATTAGTTGATTGTATGCCTGGGGAACATTCTCTACTCAAATCTTTTCCACTGATCTGAGGATCTGTCTTTATTCCAATACCATGATGTTTTCATAACTATTGCTTTGTAATTCAATTTAAAATTGGGGAAAGTAATGCCTCCCATATTTGCTTTTCCCAAGAATTGCTTTAGTTATTCGTGGGTGTTTATTATTCCAAATGAATTTGAGGAGTGTTTGATCCATTTCTTTGAAGAACATCATGAGTATCTTTAGAGGGATTACATCAAATCTATAAATGCTATATATATATATGTATATATATATATGCATATATATCCACTTCTTCCATTTCTCTTTCTAGAGCTAGCATATTTTTGTTAAGTTTTAGTTTGGTTGACCTATCAAGGGGTGACAGGGCAGTGTTGATGTCTCCCACAATTATTGTCTTGCTATTGCTATCTTCTTTCATATGGGTTAATTTTAATTCTGTGAGTTTGACAAGGTGGTTGGACCACAACCAGCGGGGCATAGGGCTTACTCATGGTTTGTGTTCAGAGGTCACTCCTGGTAATGCTTGGGGAATCACATGTAGTACCAGGGATTGAATGTGGGTCAGTCTTGAAGACAAATGCCTTAAACACTATGCTATGCCTCTTATATCTCAGTTGGGTCTTTATAAAAGTTGTCAGGGGTGGAGCGGCACAGCTGGAGAGATTGTACAGCCAGAAGGGTCTTGCCTTGCCTGTGGCTGACCTGGATTTAATCTTCAGCAGCTCATACAGTTCCCAGAGAACATTTCAGAGTAATTCATGAGTGCAGAGCCAGAAATAACTCCTGAGCATCACCAGATGTGACACAAAAACAAAAAAAGTTACCCATAAGGGCTAGTACAACAGGTAGGGCTCTAGTCTTGTATGAGACTGACCGAGGTTTGGCCCTGGGTATTCCATACAGGTATTGGTATCCCTGAGCCTACCAGAAGTGATCCCTGGGCTGGAGCAATAGCACAGCTGTAGAGCTTTTGTCTTGCACATGACCAATTCAGGACGGACCTGGATACAATCCTTTACATCTCATAATGTCCCCATAGCCGGACAGAAGCAATTTCTGAGCACAGAGACAGGAATGACCCCTGAGCACCTCTGGGTCATCCCCCCCCCCCAAAAAATAGAAGTGATCCCTGAGTACAAATTCAGGAGTACATCATGAGCACTACAGTATGTTGTACAAAATCTCAAAAAATTATAGTTGGACTAGAGAAATGGTTGAACAGCTAGAGCACCTGTCTTGTACTCTGCCAACCTGGGTTAAATCAGTGGCATCCCATGTGATCTCCTGAGTACCACCAAAGTGATCCCTGCATGCAGAACCAGAAGTAAATCCTGAGGACAGCCAGGTGTGCTCCAAAAACAAATACCTATATACTCGAGTATAAGCCCAGATTCTCCACACAAAATTTGTGCTGAAAAACCCGAACTCAGCTTATACTTGGGTCATGTGCACCGAATCAAATACAGGTGTCTTCTGCTGTCTGCTGGAGGGGGCAGTGCTTCAGCTCAGTCCACATGTAACAGCTGAGCTGAAGAGATAGGCGGCTGACCTGAAGAGGTAGGCAGCTGACCTGCACTGTATGCCACTGAACTATATAACCCACAATATTCACTGGCTCATTTAGTTGAGTGCAAAACCCATTTAAGGCAGTAAAGTTGTGTAAATAAATGTTTATAAATCCTGAATCCTTATAATCAGGGGTTTGGAGTATAAGGATTCAGGATTTTAACCATTTATTTACATGCTTTACTGTCTTAAATGGTTTATTCACTTTATTAAAGTTGCCACTGAATACTATGGGTTAATATGGTATGTTTATGCTTATAGCATATCAAACAATCATGGATTGTAAATGTAATCATTTATTTATTTACTGATTCCTCAATTATTGTAATTGTTTTGGGTATATATTTTTATTTTTTAAATGTACCAGTGGCTGCTGCATTTCCCATCTCAGCTTATACTCGAGTCACTAAATTTTCCCAGTTTTTAGGGTAAAATTAGGGTGTCGGCTTATACTCGAGTATATATGGTAAATAAATCCTGATGTAGTTACAGTGAAAAACTACACTACCAGGAGTACAAGTACATATATTATACCTCATTTCATGAACATATATTTTAATGTATTTTCTATACATTACACTTAATAATTAAACTAGAAAAAATTTATCAATTGAAGTGTTCATTATAGAAGTGAAGAGATGGAGTTTTATGTTGAAAATTTCCTTTTGAACTTTTTTTCTTTGACCTTCAGGTAAATGACAAGCTAATACAACTTGGAAGCGGTTTGGTATCAGGAAAGCCAGAATTTATGCTGATGAATTTGTTTTCAAGTATCACCACATCAGTCTCTCCTATGTGTTTGAGCTTAAGGTGGGAACATACAACATCATGAAAAACATCCAGGAACCAAATGCCCGCCAGTGCTGCAATGGGAGTTCTCAAGTGAGGTCTTGATGCTTCTCTAAACCTTTACAGGACTGACCTGATTTTTTTTTATCAAAAGCAGGGCTTTTCTAGCTGCATAGAAATTAGGACTATCTTGATGCAGTTGATGGAGGAAAATATGAGATCTTTATTTTCACTGGCATAACTGAAAATTTGCTTTTCTTTCAAATAGGAATCACAGCAACCAATTACAATAATAAAAGTATTGCCCCCCCTCCTTCAATAATAGTTGTTACCAGCAGCTTGAGATAGATCTTAGCATTTGGTCATCTAATTAAAAACTTATATATGTCTATATCCCAATGTTGTTCCATTTTAATAATGTGACATATTTTTCTAACCTTACGAGGATATACTGACAGAACATACAGAATATAATTTCAAAGTAGACAGAAATCACAGTTTAATCTATGGACACACTGAAAAATGATTACTACATTAAGTTTGATCAATAGCCATCCCAAAATGGAGTCACAGAACTTTTATTCTAGAGGCCAGAGGGATAGTACAGTGGGTAGGGCACTAGCCTTGCATGAGGCTGACCTAGAGTCGATCCCCGGCATTCATATGGTCCCCTGAGCACTTTCAAGAATAATTCCTGAGTGCAAAGCCAGGAATAACCACTGAGAATAGTCAAAAATAAATAAATTTATATTATAGTGTTGATAACTTTCATGACCAATTTGTACCTTACATCACCCCAAATTATATATTTTATTTGTTTTGGTTTTAGTTTTTGTGCCATACCCTGTGATGCTCAGGAGTTATTCCTGACTTTGCACTTATGGATCACTCCTACTGAATAGAATGCTGTGGATTGAACCTGGGTTGGCTAGTACAAGGCAAACACTGAGATTTCTCTTCTATCTATCATAATGCCCTCAAGGGCTATCAATGTCAGAAAGGGAGAATTTACTTCTTCCATTTTTTAACATTTTAGTGATCCATTCATTGCCCCCAGGCCTTCACACATGCAAATCACTGAACTGTATTCCCCTTTATTTTTGTTGGTATTTTAGTGGGGAGTACCCTCATCAGTGTTCAAGGCTTACTTCTGGGCCTATGCTCAAGGGATCACTTTTTTTTAGAAACTCACTTATTTTTCCATCAACCTGATTTTCATTCCTGTTTCAGTCTAGAAAGAAGAGCTTAAGACCATTTAATGAACAGCGGCGTTTGCCTTGCAAGCAGCTGATCCAGGACCAAAGGTGGTTGGTTTGAATCCCAGTGTCCCATATGGTCCCCCGTGCCTGCCAGGAGCTATTTCTGAGCAAACAGCCAGGAGTAACCCCTGAGCACAGCCGGGTGTGGCCTCCCCAAAAAAAGACCATTTAATGGAAGGGATCACTCTTGGTACTGCTCAGGAGACCTTATGTGATGCTGGGAATTGAACCTCGGTTGGCTGCTTTCAGGGACAGAGCCTTACCCCCTGCATGATGTCTCTGGTCCTTGTTTTGACATTAGGATTTTTTTTCATGGTTAAATAATGCCTCTTTGTATATATGCCTCCTGTACTGCTGCACTGAGCTTCAGTCAACAGCAGTCCACAAATGATCACTTTTGGAGGGGACACACCTGACGGTGCTCGGGGGTTACCCCTGGCTCTGCACTCAGCAATCACTCCTGGCAGGCTCCGGGGACCATATGGGATGCCGGGAATCAAACCCGGATCTGTCCTGGGTCGGCTGTGTGCAAGGCAAACGCCATACTGCTGTGCTATCTCTCTAGTGCCCACACATGATCTTTATATATAGCCTAAGAATGTTGAAAGCTCTGCCATCTATGTTTGTATAATTTCCTTCATGATGTTCGCATGACAACAGAAATATCCTAATTACGCATTTTCAGGCTGTGCTGCTGTGAAGTGAAGGATGCATGACAGTTGACCTATTTTGCTTATATGCTAATTAGGAGACAGATACCTGGGGCTGGAGTGATAGCACAGCAGTAGATCGTTTGCCTTACACATGGCTAACCTAGGACAGACCGAGGTTTGATCCCCCGCTGTCTCATATGGCCCCCCCGAACCAGGAGTGACTTCTGAGCGCATAGCCAAGAGTAACTCCTGAGTGTCACCAGGTGTGCCCCCCATAAAAAGGAGACAGATACCTAAGTTGTTTGCATACCTTGGCTATTGTGAATAATGCTGCATTGTGAACAATGGAGCACAGAGATCTCGAAGAGGGAGATTGCTTCCCTTCAGTGATATCACCCAGAATTAGAGTTGTGGTTCATATGGTTCTTACTCTTTTGAGGAACCTTCATACCATTGAGTTGGTTTCTGTAGAAATCCTGTGTTTACTTGTGAGTACAGTGTGTACGTGTGTGCGCATTCACGCCCAAACTTTTGAAAATACTCCCTAGATTTTTTTTTCTCTCTTGGGCCAAACCAGGTGGTGCTCAGGGCTCACTCCCTGTAGTGTTCTGGGAAATATATGGGGTGCATAGAATCAAACCCAGATTGGCCATGTGCAGAACAAGTACCCTACACACTCTACTTTTGCTCAAACCCATAAATATTTTCAATCTAGATCACAGATGTAACTATATGGCAAAAGTTTCCTCAGTCAGATTTTTTTTTGTCTTAGATAATTCAAGAGAGGCCAGGGTTGCAACCCTGGCACCACACACCCTTTTGTATGCTGCTGGATGGAATATGAGCAGAAGCAGGAATCCCTAAGCACTGCCAGATATCCCATAGAGAACAATTCAAAGACTGAAAAATCAGGACTCCGAACAAAATGTATTATGTGCCTGAATGTGATCTTAAGCTTCTGCAATTTAGTAAATAGGAGTTGGCAAGCTACCGTCCCCATGGGCAGAACCAGTTTTTGTAGCTCACTGTTGTATTTTTAGTTTTCCATCCTCTTTTCACACTCCACTTCAGGAATAAGATAGGAATAAGATTACTTACACCCCATTCTGAGACTTGAGGTACTTCTATACCTAACTGTGACCCTACTGACCTTTCCATACCGAGTTGTCAGAAAGGCAGAGTTTACACTAGAGGGAATACCCTGGTATGGGTATCTTCTCAGACAGTCTGACCATACGAATGTCTAAATCATGATCCCAACAACATGCACTACAATTAGGGAACCTCAGGTGTCCACATCCCAAAGAGTGTGAGCTCAGGCAGGTCTTCAGTCCCTTCCCCTTGTCTGTGACCTCAGCAGTATCTGCTCCCATAGACATCTCCCCTAGCCACCTATTGTAGTTAACCTCAAACCAGACAAGTATACCATGGTGACTATGGCTAAGCCTCATCCAGGGGTAGCCCCAACACTGTCCTTTAACCACAGTCTCATCTGTTTCTCAGTTCATGTGTCCTCAGTCTTGTTGTTGCCCTGGAATATGGGATCTCAGACTTGGAACCTCTGAGGTAGTAGTATGAAATCTGCAGGTATTGAACATAGTCTTGATAACCTCAATGTTGCCAGTTTGTGTGATAATTGGTGAGAAACAAGTGTCAGTTTTGTTGTTTTACTTTATTCGGGGCCACCCCTGGCAGTGCTTAGAACTTAATCCTCACTCTGAGCTTAGGGATCAATCCTAGCTCAAGGGATCCTGAGAGGTTACAGGGATTGAGCCAGATCGGTCACATGGAAACCCTACCTGCTGTGTTCTCTCCAGTCTCAAATGTCCACATATAGATGAGGAGAAATGCTTCAGTCTGTGACCCTGGGAGTATGATTCATTTTTTTATTGACCATACTCAGTGGTGCTCAGGGCTTACTTTGGGCTCTGCATTCAGGAATTATTCCTGGCAGTGCTAGGTGTTCTATATGGGGTGCCAGGGATCAAACCCAGGTAGAATGCATGCAAGGCAAATGCTGTAATCACTGTCCTATCACTCTGGTCTCATCAGGGAGTTTAATTCTTGCCCTAGCCCTCTCCCCTAATTTGGCATATGAGTAATCCCTAGCATTCCCCCAATCAGGTGTGTAACTCACAAAAAAAGAAGTCCACATTTAGTCACCTGACCCCAGGTTGGGGCCAGAGTTATAGCACAGCGGGTAGGGCATTTGCCTTGCACAAGGCTGACCCAGTTCAATTCCCAGTATCCCATATGGTCCCCCAAGCCTGTCAGGAGCAATTTCTGAGCACAGAGCCAGGAGTAACCCCTGAGCACCGCCAGATGTGGCTAAAATAAAAAAACCTGTGACCGAAGGAAATCCACCCCCTAATCAGTTTATCGCAGGATAATTTGCCCAAATCCAACCACCTCATGAATGTCTAGAGCAAATATCCCCAAATGGATGGATAACCTTGACTCCCCAGAAAAGACAGACTGCCAGAACCATGCAAGGTGGTAGTCGATTGACTACCTTGGGTGCAATAAGGGGTGTTTTTAGTCTGCTTAAGAAAGGTTGATTTACAGAAGAGTAATGAGTTTTGTTTGTTTGTTTGTATTTATTCCACATCCAGAAGCACTCGGGTTACTACTGGTTCTGTGCTCAGGACTCGCTCTTGGCAGTGCTTGGAGAACCATTTTGGGTACCAAGGATCTAACTGGTTGGCACTTGTGAGACATGCCCTAATTGTTATACTATACTGAGTGAAATTTTTTCTTCTGAAAATGGGATGCAGCGGGTCTTATAAGTTTGGAAATCTCTGCTCTAGTTCCTTGTCTATTTAGCTTTTTTTTTTTTTTTTTGGAATTTGGTTTGGGGGCCACACCCAGAAGTACTCAGGGGTTACTCCTGGCTCTATGCTCAGAAATCACTCCTGGCTCATGGGACCATATGGGATGCTAGAGATCGACTCTGGTTCATTCTGGTTCAGTCACATGCAAGGCAAACACCCTACCACTGTGCTACCACTCCAGCCCCCCTCTTCTGTTTATTACCTGGAGTGAGCCCCTCCTCAGTCAGTGTGGCTTCAGGAATGTCCTCTCTGGAAGAAGTAATTCAGATAAGGGAACAACTAGTGCAAAGACCCTAAGCCAGGGCTGTAGTGATAGTACAGTAGATAAGGTGCTTGCCTTAAATGCTCCCAACCCAGGCTTGATCCCTGTATCCCATCTGGTCCCTTGAGCACCACCAGGAGTAATTCCTGAGTGCAGAACCAGGAGTCACTCCTGAGCATCACCAAGTGTGACCAAAAATTAAAATGTACCTACTTAAGGCAGGTACATGCCTAGTACCTTAGAAGAACAAATGAAGTGGCAGGAGGTTGGATCAGAGATCAGAGTTGACAGAGATTTGATGCTGGTGGGCCTTTTCTCTGAAAATGATTTAAAAAATGCCAGAACTGGAGCCGTAGAGATAGCATAGAGGTAGGACATTTGCCTTGCATGCAGAAGGACTGTGGTTCAAATCCCAGCATCCCATATGGTCCCCCGAGCCTGCTGGGGGTGATTTCTGAGCTCAGAGCCAGAAGTAACCCCTGAGCACTGCCAGGTGTGACAAAAAAAATTGGCAGAATTACTTCTAGATCAAGATCATGGATAGAGTAGGGTTGTGATGGAAACCCTTAAAAATATGGGGAGATCAGGTCAGGCCTATACCAAAGTCGTAGGGCATACTTCCCTGGAGTGTAGGGGGGGAGAGAGTGAAGGTGTTATTTCTGGGACATGTGGTGGCTTTTCAGTTCTCCTATTTCCTAGAAACAGCAGGGAGTAGCCATGGGTACTGCATCAGGATAAGGGCATGATGGACCTTCTGGTTAGCCTTGGTCATTTCTCCATGCTTCTTCTAGCCTATCCCCATGTTCATCAAACACTGAGTCTAACTCTGCCACAGGGCCTTTTCACAAGTCCTTCCTCTGCTGGACACTCTACTAAAGAGAAGTCTGCAATTCAGTGTATGGCTTTCCCATGTGTTTTATCTTGTTGCCATCCACTTTTCGGGAACCCTCTCCTGATTATTTCAAATAGCACCTCATCCTTCTCTCTTCTTGTCCCTTGCTTTTTTTTTAAGTAGGTCATCTCCTAATGGAATATTCTAAATTTCTTGGTTGTGTCAGGCAAAGTCTTGTGAGAAACATAAAATACAGAGCTATAATGAGTGCCCAAGAGCTAAAACTAGTATAGATTAAGGTGCTTGCCTTGCAGGAGACCAACCATTGTTCAATCCCAGCACCACACAGGGTTCCCTAAACCATTCCAGAAGTGATCCCTGAGCCCAGAATCAGGAGCAAATGCTAAGTGTGACCCAAACTCTTGCTTCCCTCAAAAAGAAGGAAAATTTACATAGATGCAGCCTTAAAGGCGCAGGAAAGGAAATGGTATCCCCAAAGGTTAGGGTAATGTACAACTGAGTGCTGGCCAGAACCACCACATTAAAGCAGCAAAAGAATGAACAGTGAACTCTGACTCTATACCAGTATCTTCTCAGCCACTGTTGCCTCGCATTTACCCACCTGGTTAGAAGCCAGAAGGGGATAGGGTTCACTGTGGTTAGCCTTCCAGAGGTGCAGAAGATGTTAAAGAAAGAGGGAAAATTGATTGTGGGTAACCATAAGAATAGCTAACAGGGCCTGAGCAATAGTACCATAGATAAAGTGTTTGCTTTACCCTTAAGTGATCCCTGAACCCTCCTGAGCACAGAGCCAGGAGTAATAAGCACCTTACTTGTGTGCACCCTAACATATTCTTAATTTTATTTCTTTTTTTTATTTGGTTTTTGGGCCACACCCAGTGATGCTCAGTGGTTACTCCTGGCTATGAGTTCAGAAATCGCTCCTGGTTTGGGGAACCATATGGGACACCAGAGATCGAACGGTGGCCCATCCTAGGCTAGTGGGAGCAAGGCAGACACCTTACCACTTGTGCCACCACTCCGGCCCCATTTAATTTTATTGATTAAAAAATGCTTTTAAAAAGAAAAAAAGGCTTGCTCTTTAAGCCTGTAGTCTCCCTTGAACACATATCTTACTTGCTTGTTTCTGTGCTTCTTTGCTTATTTCAACTCTGGAGAAGCCCATGTTTTCTATTGAGAACATACTTCTCCCTTTATCTCCCTCACATCTGTCTAAGCAAGTTTCAGTAAAAACCAATTTGCTACAGGGGTCAGAGAGATCGAACAGCAGGTACAGCAGTAAGGATGCTTGCCTTGCACAAGGCTAATTGAGTCCTGGCAGCCCAATGATCCCCCCCAGTCACTGCAGGTAGTAATTTCTAAGTACAGAGCCAGGAGTAAACCCTGAACATCATCGGATATGTTCCAAAAATCAGAAAAAAATGTTAATAGAAAACCTAGGAAAATCCTCATGTGCTAACTTGTTTATAATGCTTTCAGAATTAGTTACCTGCTTAATTGCAGTAAGAAATTAGAAAAGATTGTTGTTCCCTGGTGACTTAAAAACTAGGTAACCCTGTGAGATTCTCTTTTATTTAAGTTATACTTTTGTTTTGAAGTCTTCACTTCCTTATTAAATGAAAAATGAAATCTTTCTTTACCATGTTTGTAAATTTTAGAGTAAGAAAGTAATTCCAACTATAACATTTTGTTTTCAAATAAATCCTTTTATCATGGTAAAAAAAAAACCTTTTTTTAGCTTTTGGGTTATACCTGGCGATGCTCAAGGGTTACTCCTGAGTCTGAATTCAGAAATTACTCCTGGGGCCAGTGCAATAGCACAGTGGTAGAGCATTTGCCTTGCACGCTGCCAACTTGGGACAGACCCGGGTTCAATTCCCGGCATACCATATGGTCCCCCGAGCCTGCCAGGAGCAATATCTGAGCACAGAGTCAGGAGTAACCCTGAGCACTGCCAGGTATGGCCCCAAAATCAAAGGAAAATTTAAAAAGTTCCTTCTAGAGGTGCTCAGGGGTGCCAGGGATTGCTAGGATCAAACTCAGATCAGCCCTATACAAGACAAATACCCTACCTGTTTTACTATCTTTTTAGACCCCACAAACAAAACACATGTTTAAAAAAATAATAAATGAAACAAAGTAAGGATATGTCCAGAGTGAAAGGAGATGCTATAGACAAGGAGAAAATCTTTTCAAACTGTATGATCTGACTAAGGACCAGGATTCAGAATATGTCAAGAACTCTACGGTCTGGAGTAAGTATAGTGGATAAAGTGCTTGCCTTGCACATGGCTGACCTGAGTTCTATCCCCAGTATATCATAGGGTCCCCCAACTCCCCAAGATCTTCAAGAATGATTCCTGAACTCAGAACCAGGAGTAAGCCCTGAGCACCACTGCATATGGCTCAAAAGGGGGGGGTCAAATAATTCTTTTTTATTGTGTTTTTTTTCTTTTGGTTTTTTTGTTTTTTGGCTCACACCCAGCAGCACTCAGGAGTTACTCCTGTCTCTGCACTCAGAAATCGCTCCTGGCATGCTCAGGGGACAATATGGGATGCCGGGAATCAAACCGGGGTCCATCCAGGTTTGGCCACGTGCAAGGCAGATGCCCTACCACTGTACTATTGCTCCAGCCCCAATCAAAGAATTCTTAAAAGTTGGTAATCAGTCATAAAACCATCTAATTTCAAAATGAGTTACAGGTTTGGTTTACTTTTTGTTTGGGGATTATGCCCAAGATGCTCAGGGGTTACTCCTAGCTTTGCATTTGGAGATTACTCCTGGTATCACTCATGGAACCATAGGGGATGCTGTACCCACTGTTCTATCTCGCCAACCCCTGAGTGACAGGTATGAACAGACAATTTAGCAGAGGGAATAGAGATGGCAGGTAAATGTGCAAAGAGATGCTGACTCATCAGCCTGTAGGGAAATGGATATTAAACTCATAGCAACGAATTATGTATCCACACATTAGGAAGGTGAACCATAAGAAGGAGCCCATACTACGTGTTGGTGAGGGTAAAACTGTAAAGTCACTTCAGAAACCAGTTTAGTGTTTTCTCGAAAGGAACCATGTGACCCAGCAAACAAAATTGTAGGTATTTATATATGCAAGAGAAATTAAAAGTTTACAATAAAACCTATATGCAATTTATAGCAGCTTTATTCATAATTGCCCCCAAGGAAAGAACCCAGCTGTCTTTCCACTGGCAATTGCATCCACAAATGAATATATACTTAGTACTCAGTCATAGAAAGTAACAAACCGCTGATTCACATGTGATCAGTGAAACTTTAAGGCACTGTGCTATGTGGAAAATATAACTGTATATACATATTGATATGATACCTGCATGATACATGCTTCCATTTGTATGGCTTTCTGGAAAAGGCAAAATAGGTCAGAGGTGCGGGTAGGTGGAGGTGTGGGAGCCACAAAACAACTATTTTGAAATTAGAAATATGCTCTGTGCCCAACTTGTAATACTAGTAACTGTTATTGCTGTTTTTTTGTTTGCTGAACCTCTGAAAATGGTTCATGGCAAAAGGAAATTTTACTGTATGTAAAATATACCGTTTTAAAAGTGCAATACTTGAGAAGCAATAAAATATATAACGTGTATGAGATGAATTGTAACTGTGCCTGTTGTTATTTTTCTGCCTGTGGGTTCTGCACAGACACATCTCAGGAATGCACCTGATAATAAGGAAAGGCCATGGTCTTCTGCAGCTGCTCAAGGCAGCACTTCCTTCTGTTGACTGGTGAGACTGGAACTGTTTTGGGCTAGAACTGTAGTATAGGGAGTAAAACACTTGCTACTATGTGACTGATCCCTGGCACTGTATATAGTCTCCTGAATACCACCAGGAGTGATCTCTGAGCACAGAACCAAGAGTAGTTCCTAAAAAAAAAAAGAGTAGTTCCTAAACACTGCTAGGGGTATCTCATCCCCTCACCCTAAAAATGGGGAAGAGGAAAAGACCCCAATAGCTTTCCCTGTACATGCAGACAGTGAAAAGACCATACAAAGATTCAGAGAGAAGTCAACCATCCACAAGGCAGAAAGAGGCCTCAACAGAAACCTGTTTGAGACTAGAGAGATTATAGTAGCAAGATGCTTCCCTTGCATGCAACCAACATGGGTTCAATCACTGGCACCTCATAGGGACCCCAAGCACCACCAGGAATGATCCTTGAGCACAGAGCCAAGGGTAAGCCCTGAGTACTTTCAGGTATGTCCCCCAAACAAAAATAAACCAATTCAACAGCACCTTGCTTTTGTAATTTTCAGCCTCTGGAATTGAGAGTAAATATGTAGTTGAGGCTGGAGCGATAGCCTGATAGGTTAAGATGTTTGCCTTGCACGGTTAGATCCTCAGCATCCCAGGCCGGAGTGGTGGTGCAGCAGTAAGGTTTTTGCCTTGCATGAGGCTGACCTAGGACAGACCACAGTTCGATCCCCTGGCATCCCATATGGTCCCCCAAGCCAGGAACGATTCCTGAGTACTTGGCCAGGAGTAACCCCTGAGTATCACCAGATGTGGCCAAAAACAAACTAACAAAAAAAAACCTGCAAGCAGTTATTCTGACCCAAGGTATTTATTGGGAAGAGAAGGACTACCCTAATGTAGAGGTAAGGGACCAATCAATCCAAGAGGTACTTCCAGTCCATAAGTGACTAGCACAAGTAAAGAAGAATTATCCTGAATAGGGTAAAACCGTTTACTCCAACAAATCATAACAAAAAATACAATGTGTTTGTTAGGGGAGGAGAGATAGTACAATGGATAGGGCATTTTTTTTTTTGGTTTTTGGGTCACACCCGGCAGCACTCAGAGGTTACTCCTGGCTCTATGCTCAGAAATCGCTCCTGGAAGGCTCGAGGGACCATGTGGGATGCTGGGATTCAAGCCACCATCCTTCTGCATGCAAGACCTAACCTCCATGCTGTCTCTCCGGCCGCAGGCATTTTTCTTGCAGTTGGCCAACTAGGACTTAATCCCTAGAACTCTAGTTTCTGCCAGGAGTGATCCCTAAACATAAATCCAGGAGTAAGTCTTGAGCACTGCTGTGTGGTCAAATAAATAAAATGTACCTGACAGGTACACTTTAAGGAGGCTGACTGGGGTGGGCGGGAGAGGACCTGGGGACACTGGTGGAAGAAAGTTAACACTGGTGGTGGGATTGGTGTTGGAATATCAAATGTCTAAAATTATATGAACACAATTGTAAATCATAATACCAATGTTTAATTTGGAAAAATATTGTAAAAACCTCAAATAAAGACATTGAAGAAAGATTATACTTTTTGGGGTCATGTTCCAAGTCATGTTCAAAATAAGCTACTGTGGGCTACAGCAATAGTAAAGCAGGTAAGGAGTTTGCCTTGATGTGGCTGACCTGAGTTTGACCCCCCCAGGACTGCATATGGTCCCCTAAGCCCACCAGGAGTGATGCCTGAGCACAGAGAATAAAGAAGCCCCGAGAATTGCCAGGTATGCCCTCCCCCAAAAAAATCAAAGTAAATTACTTGTGCCCTATATTAGTCTCAGGTTTTGCTTTTATGTTTTGTTTTGTTTTGTTTTTGAGGAGAGGGAAAGAGAGGCATATCCAGCTGTGCTCAGGTCTTGCTTACTTACTCCTAGCTCTGCACTCAGATATTACTATTGGTGGAATTTAGAAAACGCCAAGAGGTACCAGGAATTGGCTGGGGATGTCCATGTGCAATGAAAGGCAAGGCAGCCCCCTCAAGTTCTGCTTTACATAAATCTCAGAATTAGACTCAAACTTAGAAAGTTTATTGTTGGGGCCGAAGAGATAGCACAGAGGTAAGGCGTTTGCCTTGCATGTGGCCAACCCGGGAGAGACCCCGTTTGGTTCCTGGCATCCCATATGGTCTCCCAGCCTGCCAGGGATAATTTTTGAGTGCAGAGTCAGGAGTAACCCCTGAGCACCACTGGGTGTGACCCAAAAACCAATCAATAGATCAATAAAGTTTGGGGTTTTTTTGTTTCTTTTTGGGAAGGGTATTATTATTTTTTTTTTTTTTTGGTTTTTGGGTTACTCCTGGCTCTGCGCTCAGAAATCACTCTTGACTTGGAGAACTATATAGGATGCTGGGGGATCAAAGCACGGTCTGTCCTAGGTCAGCCGCGTGCAAGGCAAATGCCCTACCGTTGTGTCATCGCTCTGTCCCCCCAATAAATAAGGTTTAAAAATTATTTTAAAAAATCTTTTTTAAAAAGAAAGTTTATTGTAGATGCTGATGTAAAATAAGGTTATCTGAAATGCCAAGCATCCTTTCTAGCTTACTGTAAGTGCTCAGTAAATGTTGTGTGTTTTTTTTAATAATGAGTTAGGGGCGAGAGCAATAATATAGCAGGTAGGGCACTTTCCTTGCAAGCAGTCAACCCAGGTTCAGTTACCAGCATCCCATATGGTTCCTTGAGCGTGGTCAGGAGTCATTTCTGAGAACAGAGTTAAGAGTAATCCCTGGGGATGGGTGGGAAAAAAAAGAGTAATCCCTGATCACTGTCAGGTGTGGCCCAAAAAGCAAAAATTAAATTAAATTTAAAATTAAAAATAATGAAATAAATGGCCAGTGCACTGCACTCTGTGAGTGTGGGCACAGAGAAGCACTCAGTCTAGTGAGATCATGAGTACCAATCAGGTAAGGTGACTGTTCCCCTCAAGACAGAGCCACCCGCTGGAGAGATAGCACAGTGGTAAGGCATTTGCATTGCATGCAGAAGGATGGTGGTTCAAATCCCGGCATCCCATATGGCTCCCCAAGCCTGCCGGGGGCAATTTCTGAGCATAGAGCCAGGATTAGCCCCTGAGCGCTGCCGGGTGTGACCCAAAACCCAAAAACAAACAAACAAACAAAGACAGCCATCCTCTTGCCTCTCAGTCTCTCTCTAGTCCCATACATAGGCGATAGGGATATAGCTGACAAAAGAAGTGGGAGTATCATGCCCAGGAAGCCATGTCTAGGGGACTTTCACATGGGTTAGAAGGGAGCATCTCCACCACCTAGTCCTGATCCCCCATCAACTCACCCAGATATGCTAAGGGTATCAGAGGGAACCTAACCATTCCTCCTGTCTTGTTTGGGCAAGCGCTCCTGAATTTCAAGTCTGGCTCATATATAGAGCAAATTTAGAAATGGTAGAGGAATGTCCCCTTCCGGTTTTGGCACCTCAGTCTTACACTACCCCCCAAAAATAGTGCCTCAAGAGCAATGTTATGGTTTTCCCATTCTCTTATATCAACCCTTTCTTCAGATCTTGGAGGAGGGAGATTGGACCTATTGTGCAGTGGAAAAGGCACTTGATTTGTATGCACAGTTGATCCAGCTTCCCAAAGATCCCATATAGGAGTGATCCCTGAGTACAGAACCAGAATTAAATCCTGGGCACTGCTAGGTGTGGCCTGAAAAGGAAAGAGGAAGAATAAGAGGAGAAAAAAAACTGTTTATTGTGCAGTTCAAGTAGAGATGTCTGGATCCTTTCCCAATGTCTAGAACTCTCCTTTTACCTATGATAACATCACTAATCCTGCCTCTCAATGCCTAGTCTAACTTCCATTCCCACTGTGTTACCTATACCTAGCTTGGTTTTCTGTTTGCTTGGTTTGGGAATTTTTTTTTTATCTTTGACCATATTTGGCTGTACTCAGGGCTCTTCTGGTTCTGCACTCAGGGACCACTCCTAGTGGGGTTCAGGGGACTATGTAGAATATTATAGTCAAATCTGGGTTAGTTGCATGCAAGATAAGCACCCTGCCTGTGGTACTATATACCCAACCTCTAGCACCTATCTTCTTAAACTAGGTGTCACAACCCTATACAGGTGTAACTCAAAGGGAGGACCATTCAAACATTTTCAATAGAAAAATGGTTTCTGGGCCCGGAGAGATAGCAAAGCGGCGTTTGCCTTGCAAGCAGCCGATCCAGGACCTAAGGTGGCTGGTTTGAATCCCGGTGTCCCATATGGTCCCCCGTGCCTGCCAGGAGCTATTTCTGAGCAGACAGCCAGGAGTAACCCCTGAGCACTGCCGGGTGTGGCCCAAAAACCAAAAAAAAAAAAAGAAAAGAAAAGAAAAAAGAAAAAGAAAATAGTTTCTCTGTGGGGTGGCGAGTAGGTAGATCTGGGAAATTGGTGGTGGGAATCCTGCACTGGTGAAGGGGGGTGTTCTTTACATGACTGTAATCATACAAGTACAATTATATTTGTAATCACGGTGTTTAAATAAAGATAATTTTAAAAAAAGAAAATGGTTTCTTTGAGGCTGGAGAGATAGCATGAAGGTAGGGCATTTGCCTTGCATGCAGAAGGACAGTGGTTTGAATCCTGGCATCCCATATAGTCCCCTGAGCCTGCCAGGAGCGATTTCTGAGCATAGAGCCAGGGGCAACCCCTGAGCACTGCCAGATGTGACCCAAAAACCAAAAAAAAAAAATCGTTTCTCAATACAACCAAAGAGAAATTCAACCATGTTGAACCCTTATCTGAGGTGTTTAATTTTGTTTTGTTTGGAGTCACAACCAGTGGTACTAAAGGCTTACTCCTGTCTCTATATTAAGGGATCACTTCTACCAGTGTTTGAGAGACCCGATTCAGTGCCAGGGATTAAGCCCCAGTCAATAGCATGCAAAGCAAGCATTGTGCTATCTATGTTGCTTAAATCTAAGGTCTTTCTGGGGATGCACTCATGGGTGTATGTCTCAGTTGAAAAAGGGTTATGAGTGAGAAATAGCACAGAGGTAGGGCTGGAGAGATAGTATAGCTGGTAAAGCAGATAAAATACTTGCCTTGCAGGTAACTTCAATCCTCAACATCTCAGTAGTAGTCCCTGAGTGCAGAGCCAGAAGTAAATCCTGAGCACCACCAGGAGTGGCAAACAAACAAACAAAATGAAAAAAGATAAAGAGGCAGCTCATTTTTCAAGCCAGAGATAGCTCCGCAGGCTGGAGCACATACTTTGCATGCCTAACATAGTCTTGATCCCCACAGCATGCCCCCCAGCCCTGCACTACTGTGCACCTGGAATCAATGTCTAAGTACCATCAGGCAGTCAGGCATGGCCCCAAACAAATAAACAAAAGCAACCCTAGTCTAGCAGACATAATTTGATTTTATAGGGACATCCTATTCTTTTTCTTTCTTTCTTTTTTTGTTTTAGTTTTGGGGCCATACCCAGACCCAGTGGTGCTCAAGTCTTACTCCAAGCTTACAGGTTGATAGGGATGGGAGAGAAATCATTGGACACAATGTTTAGGGTCCTTGCAGTGCTAAGATCAAACTCAGGGTTTCCACAGGCAAAGTGTTGAACTTAGCCCTTGGAACTTTCTCTGAGGCCCCCACTTATAACCCTTCCCCCAGTGCCTTTTTACCTAAACTTTCTTTTTTTTGTTCTATTTTTTTTGGGGGGGGAGTCATACCCAGCAGCGCTCAGGGGTTACTCTTGGCTCTACGCTCCGAAATCGCTCCTGGCAGGCTCGGGGGCCATATGGGATGCCAGGATTCAAACCACCGTCCTTCTGCATGCAAGGCAAACGCTCTACGTCCATGCTATCTCTCCGGCCCCTTAAACTTTCTTTTTTTGTGTGTGGTTTTTGGGTCACACCTGGCAGTGCTCAAGGGTTATTCCTGGCTCCATGCTCAGAAATTGCTCCTGGCAGGCACGGGGGACCATATGGGACGCCGGGACTTGAACTGATGACCTTCTGCATGAAAGGCAAACGCCTTACCTCCATGCTATCTCTCTGGCCCCCCCTTAAACTTTCTTTTGAGGTGTTAATCCCACCTGGTGATCAGACCCACCCACACCTCGGATGGGGAGGACTGTATCAAAATAAAGAATAAAAAACTGCTGGCTTTGGGAGGAGACAAAGCTCATGAGGAGAGAGATGGGATAGACAGCACAGGGAGAGCTCAGCAAAAAATGAGCACATGACAGAGAGACTAATGGCAGAGAAAAGCCTGAGAAATAGAGAGAGCTGACTCTGATGAATATCTTATCTGACTGCTGTGTATAATTTCTCCACCACTGCCTTGCATCATCAGATCTGTACGCCTGAGAGGTTAGAAAAACAGTGCTTGGGGCGGCCTCACCCAACATGTAAATTTTATATTTTATTTTTTTAATCATATTTAAATATTGTAGTTTAAAAAATTTAATATTTTGACCATTTAAGTGTAAGGGCCAGCTCCAGAGGAAGTACAGGGGCTTCCTAGGGAAGAGGGAGATAAGGAGAGAAAGTGTAGCAGCCCCGAGAGGCTGGGGCTCTGAGTTGAATGTAGGCCACATTTGGCTCAGTTGGGAAAGTGTTATGCTTTTCAAGTGGCATAGGAGGCTGTGTTGTAGCACCTCCACCCTGAATGTGGATTGTGTGAGGGCCTCTCAATTAATTGGTTTCTGTACTCTGCCTCACTAGCTTCTGATTCAAGAAGCAACTAGTTGGGACCGAGCCATGGGATAACCAGTAGCACAGTTGCCTTGGATGTAGCAGACCCAGGTTCGATCGCAGTTAGCCTGAGCTCCCAAGGTGTGGTCCTTGAGTGAAGATCTAAGGGTAAGCCTTGAGTACTGTAGCAGAATGTGGCTCAACCAATGTTTCATTGCCATCCCAGATGACTGTATTGGCGACACTCTTGGGAAGGATTTCATTTAGGAGAAGGTTGTTTCAATTTACAGCCCTTGAGTTCTTTCTCTTAAAATGAAGGGAAGGTTGGGGTCTGGAGTGATGATAGCACAGCAGTAGGGCATTTGCCTTACATGAGGCCAACCCTGGATGAACCTGGTTTCAATCTCTGGCATCCCATATGGTCCCTGAGCCCAGGAGTAACCCCTGCGCACTGTCAGGTGTGGCCAAAACATACACACACAATATGTAGAAATAAAAATTAAAAATTTAATTAAATTAAAAAATAAAATGAAGAGGCTGGAGAGATAGCATTTGCCTTGCACGCAGAAGGATGGTGGTTTGAATCCCAGCATCTCATATGGTCCCTGAGCCTGCCAGGAGCTATTTCCAAGCAGATAGCCAGGAGTAACCCCTGAGCACTGCCAGGTGTGACCCAAAACCAAATAAATAAATAAATACAAAATGAAGGGAAGATGTCAGATATGGTCCCATGGTTCCCAACTCCATGTGATTATAACCCCAAAAACAAAAATTATAAACCAGTCACCATAGCTTCCTTGGGGCAAGTTATTCCTGGGAGCCATGGTATCTCTATCTGCACAGTGGGTGCTTGGGAGTGGAAACAGCTGCCTTTTTTCTGAGAAACTTCCTTTCTTTTCTGGAAGAATAGATGGTTAACAGACCTTGACAGCTTGAAGCTGAAACCCTCACCCCTGCCCTGGGCCATGCTATCCTTTCTAGAATAAAGTCTATTCACCAAAAAAACTAAAGCACTCCCACACCAGGCCATTTAAGTCAACCAGCTGGGTGACCCTGAAGGATTGGCCAAAAATTCAGTTGCCCACATTTCTTCGCTAATGGGAGGATATTTGGGTCTGGGTCTCTTCTGAAACGAACCCTGAGAACGAGAATATGAACACAGCATTTCTTGGGCCTGACTCTGGTGGCATTGGAAATCTGTGATCTCAGACGGCCACTTTCATTGGTCAGGGATGGGGCTAAAGTGATATGTACATTCCTTGTATATGTGAGGCCCTGAGTTTGATCCCCAGCCTAACATCCTCCCCTCTCAACACAACAGGGCATGGATCCCACAACAGTTATAGTAATAAAATAAGAAGATGTATGTAGTGTTCTGGGAATGGGGGGATTTTTTTAACCACACCTAGTGGTGCTCAGGAATTATTCGCTATGCTATCTCTCCAGCCCCTATAATTATTAATTTTAAAGTTAACCCATTTCTAGGGCCAGAGTGATCAACAAAATAAATGAAAATCAAAATAAATACATTTTGAAATAAGGAGCTGAAGAGATAGTACAGGAGGTAGGGCACTTGCCTTACATGTGGCTAAACCAAGTTCAATACACAGCATCCCATATGGTACCCTGAACCCCACCAGAAGTGATCCTTGAGCAAATAGCCAGAAGTAAGCTCTGAGCATCACCAGGTATGGCCCCCAAGCTAAATTAAATTTATAAAAATAGAAAAGTTACCCCATCTCTCTTTACTACCAGCTATTTTGCCTTCGATGTCAAACAGGAAGGATATTTATATTAACATATCAGTATCACCTATAAGCAATTCAAATATATTAACTGTGGAAGGCATCTGAAGAAGGTAGAGCCACATGCACTTATTGAGTCAAAAGGTGAGATTTCAGGTAGTGTGACCCAAGACCACTAGCAATACTTAGAAGTGCATTAGCTGTCACAAAGGCAGCCCAGGAGGGAAGAGAACCATCCTATTTTCAGTCTCAACTCAAGACAGATGGACCTCCTAAGGCACATCAGAGGTCTGACCTCATCTGTTGCCCTTCTGCAGCAGTCTGTCTTCTTCCAGCCTGGCAAGGGAGTTCCATTGCCAAACTATTGTGTTTTTGCCAAGTGAAGCCTCATCCCCCACCCTTTCTCCCTAGGTAACTTGACCTTACCTGCAAGACCCCGCCCATTTCTGGGAGGGGTCTTGGAAAAGGTAGATAAGGTATGGACCAGAGGGGATTAGGGCTTTTGGCTGGCGCTCTCGAGCTTCTGGTCTTTGGCCAGAATGGAGTGAAAGGGAAGATGGCTGAAAGAAGTTAAGAGGCAGGGTAGCTAAGAATGGCTGAATGCTTGAAAGGTTATGATATGGGCCACACACATGTGGTGAATAGGGCATGAATAAAGTTGATGCTTCCTGATGCCTATCTCTGGATGAGTCTGATTCCACCATTCACCTAAACCTGGGACCCACCAGCTGAATGGGGGTTGCGGAGCCATGTGGCCTGGGGTGGCAAAGAAAAATCCCTCCATCCATCCTTCTCTATCCAGCACCATAATTAATTATTTAATTCTACAGCCAAGCATCAGTTTCTAACATTGAGGCGCTGTTAAAGTGGAGTTTGGGGAGCTAGAGCAATAGTACCGTGGGTAGGTGTTTGTATTGCATACAGCTGACCTAGATTTGATCCCTAGCATCCCATAGGGTTCCCGCAAAGCATACCAAGGGTAATTTCTGAATGCAGAGCCAGGAATCCCTGGCTCCAAAACCATTTTTAAAAAAAAGGTATTTGTGGGGCCGGAGAGATAACCTGGAGGTAGGGCATTTGCCTTGCACGCAGAAGGATGGTGGTTCAAGTCCCCACATCCCATATGGTTCCCCGAGCCTGCAAAGAGCGATTTCTGAATATAGGGCCAGGAGTTAACCTCTGAGCATGGCCAGGTGTGATCCAAAAACCAAAAAAAAAAAAAAATAGATAAAGAAAAGGTATTTGTGCTTACTGCAGATAAGATCTGTGTGGGAGGTGGGGGCGAGTCTTGAAAGCACAAGGACCAAGTTCAAACATTGTAATCTGACCATCTTTTCTATCATTTTACCTATTTATTTGTTACCCACACCCTCACCTAGCCATCCACCCCATCATTCACCCAAACTACCCACCTATCCAATTATTTTTCTTCAATTCACACAGCCACTCACCCATAGTACTGGAGAGTACTAGGAATCCATCCTGCACAACAATGGGGAGAGCAGAGATAAGTCATTCCACATTGCCTTTTTAACTTCTCCTCAAGCTCACTGGACAGATACACACACACACACACACACACACACACACAACTGCAAGATTCTGTGATCACGTATCACAATGCTTTTTTAACTGCACATGGTCAAGTAGATCTGTTAGTATTTGCTGAATAAAAGGCAGACAAAGGGCACTCCCTGAAGAGGGAACCATAGGGGGTGTGGTGGCAGAGCAATTTTTTTTTTGTTTGTTTGTTTTTTTTGTTTTTGGGCCACACCCGATAATGCTCAGGGGTTACTCCTGGCTATGTGCTCAGAAGTTGCTCCTGGCTTGGGGGACCATATGGGACACCGGGGGATCGAACCGCGGTCCGTCCAAGGTTAGCGCAGGCAAGGCAGGCACCTTACCTTTAGCGCCACCGCCCGGCCCCGGCAGAGCAATTCTTAAAAATGAAAGAGATGAACTTTCAAACATGGTAGCTGAATCAGGACCTGAGGCTGGAGTTGACTCCAGAAAGTGGAGCAGAGGCCAGTGTGGGATATTTGCCTTATATGCCACTGATCAGGTTTTATTATGAGCCCCTCTAAGTGGATTTTTGGGCTACACTCAGCAGCACTCAAGGGTTACTCCTGGTTCTGTTCTCAGAAATCACTCCCGGCAGGCTCAGGGACCAGATGGGATGCTGGGGATCAAACCGAGATTGGCTGTGTGCAAGGTAAATGCCTTACCCACTGTGCTATCGCTGTGGCCCCTGAAGTGGATATTTTTTATTGGTGTTGGCTTTAGTTTGGGAGGACACAAGACAGTACTTGATGGCTAGATCTGGCTCTGTACTTGAAGCTTGCAAGGCAAGTGTTCCAGTACTGAGCCACCTGCCCAGCCCCCGAGTGTCAAGCAGTTTTTATTTTTTAAATAAATCCTGGGGAGGGGCCAGATACACAATGAATAGGGTGTTTGCCTTGCACATGGGCCAACCTGGATTTTATTCCCAGTATCCAATATGGTCCCACAAGCCTGCCAGGAGTAATTATATTTTAGGGGGTTGGGCCACACCTGGCAGCACTCAGGTTTATTCCTGGCTCTGTGCTCAGAAATTACTCCATAGCTAGAATTTATTGGAATATATATATATACATATACATATATATATACATATATACATACACACACACAAGTCAGGCTGGAAATATATATATATAAAATATATATATATATATATATATATAAAATATATATATATTTCCAGCCTGGCTTGTAACTACTGAACCCCTGACAGTACAGAAGTGAAGGTCCTATGCCTGAGGGGAAAGACAGGGTTTCTGTGTGATAAGGCTTTTGAGGTTTTGAGGCCAGAACAAGCTCTTCTTCCCTGAAGGGAAATAAAGAGAGCTCAAGGATGAGAAAGGGAAGAAGTGCATTCCAGGGAGAGGCATGGCCCAGGTAGAGGCTATGAATACAGAGAGTAAGTGAGCGGTGAGAGACCTGGAAGAGGCCTGGCCACATGGCCTGTGATCAACCAGGCTCTGGTAGACAGACCTTCCCTCCTGAGTCTTCAAAGGGCAACCCCAGAAATGAGAGATGATTCCTTAACTTTTATCTAAGCTTTTATCTGGGCTCATGAGGTGGAGAGATAGCACAGTGGTAGGGCATTTGCTTTGCACTCTACCAACTCAGGACAGACCCAGCTTCATTTCCCAACATCCCATATGGTCCCCCAAGCCTGCCTGGAGTGATTTCTGAGTGCATAGCCAGGAGTAACCCCTGAGTGCTGCTGGGTATGACCCAAAATGCCAAAAATAAATAAATAAATAAACCTGGGATCTTACTGCTCAATTCTACAGAGAGAAAGATTGTTGATCCTCTATCTATTTTGGTTTGGGGACTATATCCAGCAATGCTCGATGTGCAAGTACCTTATCTGCCAGACTATCTCTCTGACCTCATTGAACCTTTGTTAGTTTGCTTTTAGCCTACACCCAACAGTGCTCAGGACTTAGACCTGGGTCTGTGTTCAGGGCTCGTGCCTGATGGGTTTGAGGAACCCTATGTGGTACCAGGAATTGGATTTTGGTCAGCTGTTCACAGTATCTTATCCACTGTTCTATGTCTCTGCCTTGGGAAAAGATCCTTTTGAGAAGAGAATATTTATAGGCATGTGGGAGGTGTGGAAGGAAGGCCTTGTGTGCAGTCTATATATCTCCCTTGGGGTCTTGGAACAACATATATTGTTTCCATACTCCACCTGGTGGTCTTGATGTTTGAGGCTTAAGGTCACTTCAAAGTTTAAAAAGCCCTGAATATGCAATTTCAAGGCCTGTGAAGTACTGTGAATGCCTTTCAGCTTTAGGCCTCTTCGAGAATGTTATATCTATGCTTCTTACTCACTGCTAGTCTCGACAGTAATACATACATGGTTCAGAAATAAGGAAAATAGCTCAACTGAGAGTATTAGAAAGGCTTACTGAGGGCTGGAGAGATAGCATGAAGGTAGGTTTGCCTTGCATGCAGAAGGACGGTGGTTTGAATACCGGCATCCCATATGGTCTCCCAAGCCTGCCAGGAGAGATTTCTGAGCTAGAGCCAGAAGTAACCCCTGAGCTGGTGTGACCCCCGCCCCTCCCAAAACAAGAAAGGCTTTCTGGGATTTGGATGAGGGTTAGCTGATTTGAGGAAGGCTTTAAGAAAGCACTCTGGGGGCAGGAGAGATAGCATGGAGGTAGCTCATTTACCTTGCGTGCAGAAGGCCGGTGGTTGGAATCCGGCATCCCATATGGTCCCCCGAGCCTGCCAGGGGCAATTTCTGAGCATAGAGCCTGGAGTAACCCCTGAGCGCTGCTGGGTGTGACCAAAAAAAAAAAGAGAGAGAGAGAGAGCACTCTGGCAATATTAATGAGGGCCAGGTCCAGGAGAATTGGTCCAAGGTGGAAATATTCCCACAAAGGGGAGGGGCAGTTAGGACAGAGAAAGTACCACTATGACAATGATAGTTGGAAATAATCACATGGGCAAGAATTGAGTGCTGAAAGGGGGTACAGTGATATGCATGATACTTTTTCAGAAACAGTGTTGCAAACCACAGTGCCTAAAAGGAAACAAGAAGGCAGAGATAGAGAAGTGTTTGCCAGAGTCCAAAGCAATGGCACATTGGGTAGGACATTTACCTTGTACGTCGTTATGTTGACTCAGGTTCAATTCCCAGCATCCCATGCATCCCCAGGCATGAACAGGATTGATGGTTTGGGTGTTTTGTTTGGTTTGGGTTTTGGTTTTTTCGGCCACACCCTGTGACGTTCAGGGTTACTCCTGGCTTTGCGCTCAGAAATCGCTCCTGGCTTGGGGGACCATATGGGATGCTGGGGGATTGAACCAGATCCTTCCTAGGTAGCACGCAAGGCGGATGCCTTAAGGCTTGGGCCACCGCCCCCCCCCCCATCCCTTTTTTTGAGGACTGATTCTTAAGTGCAAGCCAGGCGTAATCCCCAAGCATCACAGGGTGTGGCACAGAAAGCCAAGAAAATTGTCTACCACAGAGGCAGGCTGGAGGGGTGTGAGGTCTGAAAGAAAACTGGGATGGTGGGAAATGTACACTGGTGAAGGGTGATAGATGTTGGACATTGTTTGAGTAAAAGTCAGTCGTGAACAACTTTTTAACCGTATGTCAGGGTGATTCAATTTAAACATTTCCCAGAAGGGGGTCGGAGTGATAGCGTAGCAGGTAGGTGTTTGCCTTGCATGTGGCTGACATGGGTTTGATCCCTGCCATCCCATATGTCCCCCAATGATTTCTGAGAACCTGGAATGATTTCTGAGAGCAAAGCCAGGAGTGACCCCTGAGTGGTGCTGGGTGCAGCCAAAATTTTTTTTTCAATAAAAATGGTATGTGTTCTGGATTGGAATTGGGTGTCTCAATAAATCATAGCCAGAAAGAAAAGACTAAGTCATAATTGGGGATCAGAAATGGAGCTCAACAGGAAAACACTTGCCTTGCTTGTTTACCATTCTGGGTGTCATCCCTGGTACTTCAAATAAAGAAAGAAAAATAAAGTGATAATTGTGGGGGTGGATTGGTGGTGGTGGTGGTGGTGGTGGTGGTAAATGGGGATAGGAGGGAACTGGATAAACAGCCCAAAGAGCAGGATTGCAGTGTATGCGATTGCTTTGCATGTAATTGATCCTCAGTTTGATGCCAGTACCCCATGTTTTCCCCCAGAACAGCTGGGTGAGTCCTTAGGTACCCTTCTCCCCAGCACTATAAGTTGTAAGTCTGGCTTTGCCAGGCCCAAGATTTGACCCATCAGGTTGGCATTGCCAGGCCACTGGGAATGGTCGCTGAGTACTATTTAAGAGGGATGACCTCCACACCCATAAAGAATGAAAGTGTTTGTTTGTTGTTTGTTTTTAAAAAGCGCTCTGTGAGTCAAATTAGAGGACAATGCAGTCATCTTTGTGGGCAAGGTAATGTTCATGTTCTGTGTTAAAATGTGATTATGGAACATCCTTGTTCTTCCTTTTTCCTTCCAATGTCTAATGTTTATGTTCCATGAAATGAGTCAAGTTCAACAGTAGGACAGTGAGGTCTAGCTGTTGGCCTCAGAACAGAACCTGAGAGGAAGAGCTGTTTTTCTTACTCCATATATTCCTAAATACATGGCTTGATAAGACTGAATGTTAGTCCAACAGGTACTACCACTAAGTGGGTAGTACAGCACACGGCTGACCTAGATTCAACCCCCAGCACCCTCCAGGAATGATACCTGATTGCAGAATCAAGAGTAAGTAAACCTGAGTACTGCTGGGTTTGGCCCTAAAACCAAAAACAAATTAAAAAAAAATATGGCTTTAAGGTCCAGGGAGGTGGTTCAAAAGGATGAAGTGAAGGCATGTGGTGGTCCTGGGTACAACCCCAGCAATTTATGGTCCCTTGAACACCACTGGGTGTGCCCCTTTATCTAAAAGTTTAGACTTTCTAAATTTCTGAATCCCACAAATGATTTTATCTATGTTTTGTTCACTTATTTTGATATTTGGGGAAAACTTTTGTTTTCCTTGATATTTTGGATTGTTTTTTGAATTTCCACTTCATTGATTTCTGCTCTAAGCAGAAATTATTTTGTTCTTCTTACCTATTTTTGGTTCATTTTGTTGATCATTTTTGAATTTTATAAGCTATGTCATTAAGCTTCTCAGGCCCCTCTTCCTGATGTGTTCTTGCTAACTTATAATTTTTCTTCTTAGTACTGTTTTGCTGTGTCCCACAAATTCTGATAATTTGTATCTTTATTCACACTTGTTTCCAGAAATCTTTCGATTTCCTCTCTGATTTTGAAAGGTCCGGGCGTCCTAATCTAGCTGCCCTACGCAGAGAAATGAAGAGGCTGAGGACCCAGCAAATGCTCCAGCAAGTTCTTTATTTCTGACCAGAACGGTCAAGGTCAATGTGTGCCCAGAATAGGACAGAGACAAAGACCACGTGGCAGTCTAAGTTCGTTCTTATATACCCTAAGAAGGGGGAGGGAGAAGGGGCAGTGATGACTTCCTTAAGGGCGGGACACCTGCCAAGGTAAAACGAGTTATTGGTGGGGCCGAGGTAGTGACGACTTCTTTAAGGGGCGGGACATCCGCCAAGGTTGGTGGAGGCGGGGCTGACTTCCCTTTTCAATTTCATGTCTGACCCACTGGTTGTTCAGTAATGAGTTGCTTAATTTCCAAGTGCTAAAATTTTTCTTTTGTATCCCTTTGTAATTTACTTCCAATTTCAGTGCCTTGTGATCTGAGAAGATATTCTGTACAATTTCTATCCTCTTGATTTTACGGAGGCCTGTTTTATGGGCCAGTGTGTGGTCTATCCTGGAGAATGACCCATGTGCATTGGAGAAGAATGTGTATCCAGTTTTCTGGCAATAAAGTGCCCTGTATATATCTACTAGGCCACTTTTTTCCATTTATTCTTTCAGAGCTAGTATATTATTGTTGGGTTTCAGTCTGTTTGACCTATCAAGGAGTGATAGGGCAGTGTTGAGGTCTCCCACTATCATTATGTTGTTATTGATATCTGCTTTCCAATTGCTCAACAATTGTATTAAATATTTTGCTGGTTTCTCATTGGGTGCATATGAGATTAGGAGTGTGGTTTCTTTCTGTTATACATAACCCTTGATTATTATGAAATGTCCATCTTTGTCCCTTAAAACTTTTCTAAGTCTAAAGTTTGTGTCATTTGATATTAATATGACCACTCCAGCTTTTTTAGGAGTTGTTTGCTTGAATGATTGTGCTCCAACTTCTGATTTTGAGTCTATGTTCTTACAATTCAGATGTGTTTCTTGTTGGCAGCAGAACGTTAGATTCAGCTTTTTTATCCATTTGCCACTCTGTGTCTTATAAATTGTGCATTTAGTCCATTAATGTTGAGACAGATAATTGTCATGGGATTTAGTGTCATATTTATATAGGAGTTTGGTGTGTCTGTTGGTCTGTCTTGTCTTAAAGTAGACCTTTAGTTTTTTCTTTTAAGGCTGGTTTTGAGTCTGTAAATTTTTTGAGGTTTTTGGGTCACATCTGGCAGCGCTCAGGGGTTCCTCCTGACTCTACACTCAGAAATTGCTCCTGGAAGGCTCCGGGGGACCATATGGGATGCCGGGATTCAAACCACCTTCCTTCTGCATCTAAGGCAAACGCCTTACCTCTGTGCTATCTCTCCAGCCCCTTTAGTCTATAATTTTGTGAGCTTCTGTTTATCCATGAAACTATGTATACTTCCTTCAAACCTGAACATTAATCTGACTGTGTGCAGTATTCTAGGCAAAGCACTCATTTCATTGAGTTTTGTCATTATATCCCATCACTGCATTCTGGTCCTAAGGATTTCTTGTGAAAGGTCTGCTGTAAATCTTAAGGATGTTCCTTTGTATGTAATTTCCCTTTTTGATCTTGCTGCTTTTAGTATTCTATCCCTATCTGTGGGATTTGTCATTGTGACTAGGATGTGTCTTGGGATGCTTTTCTTCAGGTCTCTTTTAGCTGGTAGTCTTCAGGCATGCAAGATTTCATTGCATGCACTTTTTTGCTCTGGGAGTTTTTCTGCAATGATGTCCTTGACTGTTGATTCTTCCTGGGGATTTTTTTCCTGTGTCTTGGGACTCCAATGATTTTTATGTTGTTTCTGTCGAGTTTACCAAACACCTCTATTTTCATCTGTTCCCATTCTTTGAGGATTTTTTCTATTTTCTGATCATTTTCTTTAAGGTTCTTTTCCAATCTCTTCTGTTGTATGGAGTTATGATACATCTCACCTTCCAACTCACTAATTTGGTCCTTTGATGTTATTACTCTGTTAGAGAGGCTTTCCATTGAGGTTTTCATTTCACTTACCAAGTTTTTCAGTCCCGTTATTTTAGTTTGGAGTTCTCTCATTTCTATCTTCATATCATCTTGGTTCTAATTTGTGGTTTGTTCAGTTTGATCATGCTTTCTTTGAGTTCTATGAATATTCTCCATATTTTTTCCTAAACTCCTTATTTGAGAGGCTTACGAAGTGATTGGCACTTTTTGGATCATTAGAGCTGCCATCTTCATTCTCTATGTATGGTGTTGGCCTGCATTTTGTTTTCCCATTGTCACACTTGTAGTGTGGTGTTTTTCATGTGTGTATTGCTGTTCATTGGCTAGAAGATGTGTGAGGCTGCAAAGCAGAGTGGCCACACTCCTCTAGCTCTGCACTTCGTGGGCAGAGACAACCTACCTCTGTTTTTGTGCCCTCAACAGATATTTTCTGCTGTCATGCCCTATGGAGCTGTACTAGATGGGTGGTTTAAGGCAGTTTCACAGAGTAGAGCAGAGGCAAAAGTTCAAAATGTCTCCTGTGTGCCAAAGTGCATGGCAGAAATCAGCATAACTTATATCGCAAGTATTTGAAGGTTACATAAGGATAGTAACTTGTGTTTTTTTAATTTTGTTGTGACACATCTAATTGTGCTCAAGGCTATTTTTTGTTTGCTTTTGTGTTACAGTCAGTGGTGCTTGGGAATACTCATGACTCTACACTCAGAAATTATTCTTAGCAGTGGTCAGAGGACCATATGGGATGCCAGGGATCGATCCTGTGACACCTGGGTACAAGACAATGCCCTACCCTCTATATTTTCGCTCCAGCCCCAAGATAGTACCGATTTGAACCTGCAACTTAAAAAAGAATCCTTAAGCTCTGTATTGATATAAATGAATAAAGAAATACATGAGGAAGAGCATTTTTAACCATAAAATCCCGGTCATACATGTAAAAAATAATTATCCTTCAGCCATCAACATAGTAATTGCTTCAGGCATAGATCCCAATGGATGACAAACTAATGAGTAGAAAAATTAAGTGGATAAATTGGTTTCGAGCCACACCCATCTGTTCCCAGAGCTTACTCCAGCTCTCTGCTTAGGGATCATTCTTGGTGGGGTACAGGTTACAGGGGTACAGGGTACCAGGTATTGAACCTGGGTCAGTCAGGTGCAAGGTAAGCAATATCCCTGCTGTAAGTGGAAATTTGAGAGAAAACATGAGGATTGCATGGTCTCAAAATATCTCCTTGAAAGACAGCTGTTAATTACAAGAGCGAAATCACACATTTAGAGGGGAGAGACTTCAAAGACTCCACCATAGTCAAATGATAGAAATTAACTCCTACCACTTGGAAATTAGCCAATACTTTGTGCCTCCTTATACACTGAAGAAATCATAGTATACATTTTGTAGAATTACTGCCAAAATGGCACAGTCAAGAATATATCAGATAAATCAAATTTAAGGACATTCTTCCCAGGAACTTACTAGATCTCTTCAAAAACATCAAGATCATGAAATATAAGAGAAGAATGAGACTTGGTTCAGTTTGAAAAGACCTGAGAATAGAATGTATCTTGTGACCTAAGATTTCACCTGTAAAATAATAGAATGGGCACTACTCACTAGGATGGCTAGATTCAAAGTCTTAGTGAAAACAAGTATTAGTAAAGATGTGAGAAACTGGAACTCTTATTTGTCTGATAGGAATGTATATGAACGTAATTTTTCTTAGGAAATTCAAACCCAAGTATTTGGTTGAAAGGACATTTTGTCTACAACTTCTATCAAATAGTTTAGGAAAAAAATTAAGGAGATAGCTCTCTTGGGACTGAAGTGCTCTGAGTTCAATTTCCAGCATTGCTGAGGGCAGAGATCTGTTCGCTGTGGTCCTGTGGCCAAGGCCTCCTATCCCTATCACTACTGTGGATGCCCCCCAAATTGGATATATATGATATATACAGAGTATATAATTGTATATAAAAGTATGTAATTGTTTATAAAGCTTGACAATTTTGTGTTTGGGGGTGTTTTTGTTTGTATTTTTGCCAATCCAAGAAGTGAGAGAGGGTATTTCATTGTAATTTGCATATCTTTATTTACAAAGGGACCACTGAGAATATCCCAGGGGCCGAAGAGATAGCACAGCTGTACGGCATTTGCCTTGCATGCAGCTCACCCAAGACAGATGGTGGTTTGAATCCTGGCATCCCATATGGTCCCCCTGAGCCGGCCAGGGGTGATTTTTGAGCCAGGAGTAAGAGTAACCCCTGAGCACCACTGGGTGTGACCCAAAAACAAAACAAAAAAAAAAAGGAATACCCCGGGGACAGGGAGATAGCATGGAGGTAAAGCATTTGCCTTGCATGCAGAAGGACGGTGGTTTGAATCCTGGCATCCTATATGGTCCCCCGAGCCTGCCAGGAGCAACTTCTTTTTTTTTTTTTTTTTTTGGTTTTTGGGCCACACCCGTTTGACGCTCAGAGGTTACTCCTGGCTATGTGCTCAGAAATCGCCCCTGGCTTGGGGGGACCATATGGGACGCCGGGGGATCGAACCGCGGTCCTTCCTTGGCTAGCGCTTGCAAGGCAGACACCTTACCTCCAGCGCCACCTACCCGGCCCCGGCAACTTCTGAGCATAGAGCCAGGAGTAACCCCTGAGCGCTGCCGAGTGTGATCCAAAACCCAAAAAAAGGGAATATCCCAGAAATCATAAACCCCCAAATAACAACAAAGGCTATAACATTTCAAACATTAGTGTGCCCCCACTCTATTAAATTACAGTGATTAAAAAGAGCTCAACAAAAGAACACACCTAATAAATATGAAATGTTTTTATCTTTATTTAAACACTGTGATTACAAATATGATTGTAGTTGTATGATTTCAGTCATGTAAAGAACACCCCCCCTTCACCAGTGCAACATTCCTACACACACCTGTACTCAAGACAGGCTTTCTACTTCCCTCATTCATTCACATTGTTAGGATAGTTCTCAATGTAGTTATTTCTCTCTTTTTTCTGGTTTTTGGGTCACACCTGGTAACGCTCAGGGGTTACTCCTGGCTATGTGCTCAGAAATCACTCCTGGCTTGGGGGGCCACATGGGACAGCGGGAATCGAACCGCGGTCTGTCCGAGGCTAGCGGTCTGCCCGAGGCTAGCGCAGGCAAGGCAGGCACCTTACCTCTAGCGCCACCACGCCGACCCCTGTAGTTATTTCTCTAACTGCACTCATCCCTCTTCATATCGTGAGCTGGACCTTCCAGCTATCATCTCTATTGTCTTTGAGTATTAATGCAAAAATGTCTTTTATTTTTCTTTTTTTTTTTTTTTTTTTTTTTTTTTTTTTTTTGGTTTTTGGGCCACACCCTGTGACGCTCAGGGGTTACTCCTGGCTATGCGCTCAGAAGTTGCTCCTGGCTTCTTGGGGGACCATATGGGACGCCGGGGGATCGAACCGAGGTCCGTTCTAGGCTAGCGCAGGCAAGGCAGGCACCTTACCTCCAGCGCCACCGCCCGGCCCCTTTTATTTTTCTTAAGACCCATAGATGAGTGAGACTATTCTGGGTCTGTCTCTCTCCCTCTAACTTATTTCACTCAGCGTAACAAATTCCATGTACATCCATGTATAGGAAAATTTCATGACTTCATTTCTCCTGATGGCTGCATAGTATTCCATTGTGTATATGTACCTCAGCTTCTTTAGCCATTCATCTGCTGAAGGGCATCATGGTGGTTTCCAGAGTCTGGCTATTATAAATTGCGTGGCAATGAATATAGGTGTGAGGAAGAGATTTTTGTATTGTATTTTTGTGTTCCTAGGGTATATCCCTAGGAGTAGTATAGCTGAATCATGTGGGAGCTCAATTTCCAGATATTGGAGGAATCTCTATATCGCTTTCCATAAAGGTTGGACTAGACGGCATTCCCGCCAGCAGTAGATAAAAGTTCCTTTCTCTCCACATCCCCACCAGCACTGCTATAAACATGAAATGCTATCTGATTGTTTTACTCTTATATTTTCTTGATAACTAACAACATGTTGCACCTTTCATTCATCACACATAATGGTTATTTCAGGTGAACTCAGTTGTTAATTGTCTGGTCAGGACTACTATCCAGTTTCTTTTTTTTGGGGGGGAGGTCACATCCAGCAGCACTCAGGGGTTACTCCTGGCTCTATACTCAGGAATCACTCCTGGCAGGCTCGGGGGACCATATGGGATGCCGGGATTCAAATCCCCGTCCTTCTGCATGCAAGGCAAATTCCCTACCTCCATGCTATCTCTCCGGCCCCTACTGTCCATTTTCAAGTGTACTGTTTCTCTTTTGTTGTTGTTGTTGTTGTTGTTTTTGAGGCCATACCTGGCGAAGCTCAGGGGTTACTCTTGGATCTGCACTCAGAAGTTGCTCCTAGCAGGCTAGGGGGACCATATGGGATGCTGTGGGATCGAACCTGGGTCTGTCTAAGGTAGGCCGCATGTAAGGCAAATGCATTACCGCTGTGCGATCACTCGGCCCCATTTCTCTTTTTCTTATAGATTTTTTGGGACTTTTTTGGCCATACCCATTTGATGCTCAGGGGTTACTCCTGGCTAAGCGCTCAGAAATTGCCCCTGGCTTGGGGGGACCATATGGGACGCCGGGAGATCGAACCACGGTCCTTCCTTGGCTAGCGCTTGCAAGGCAGACACCTTACCTCTAGCGCCACCTCGCCAGCTCCTCTTACAGATTTTTTGATGTCCTTCATATATCGAGAATCTAGGCACTGGGTCTTAGTCACAGAAGTCAAAAGACTGGTTGGAAACAATCAAGTCGGTGAAGCTGAGGGTGACACATGGGAAGGTGCTTCTGGTTTTAAATGCCCACTCCTGCAACTCAGGGAAATATTCCTGGCATGTGCTGTGGGTTACTGTTGACTACACTTGAGTATGTTTGACATCTGAAGGAAAAATGTAGAATTCAGTCTGATTCTTTGTGGGGGGGGGGGGGCATTTGGGCCACACCCGGCGGCTCTCAAGGATTACTCCTGGCTCAGCGCTTAGAAATCGCTCCTGGCAGGCTTGCGGGATCATATGGGATGTGGGGGATCCAACCAGGTCTGCCCTGGTTTGGCCACTTGCAAAGCAAATGCCCACCTGCTGTGCTATCTCTCTGGGCCCAAGAATTCAGTCTGATTCTTGAAATGTTTGATTTGCTGTCTGTTAAGGAAAGGACTTTGTTTCCATGCATCTAGTCCATGTAGCTATTATCTATACATACTCTGATGTTAAATCCTTTCGATTGGTAATGAGTTGAAGTTCCATTGAACTTCACATTAACCCTCTTAGACAGACTTTCAAGTTGCCATCGATGTTTACCAGCAAAGAACTGATGCTCTTTTGCTTAACGTAAAGAACCACTGACGTGCATGGAGTAAGGCATACCTGGCCCTGACTGTATTAACAGGCATTCATTTGATTAGAATTTATTTTCCTTAGCCTCTCAGCTTAAAGTGCGATCCGGTTCAACCATGACTTCCTTTTCTCTTCCACATCAGAGAGCATTAGAGCCTGTAGTGTGCTCTCAAACAGTGCTCCTTTTGGAAAAGGGACAGAGCAGTCCTCAGAGACTCCAGAGTGGAGAAGTCTGAGGGCAGGTGCTGCATAAAATCCCCCAGTAGGTATGTCCCATACAAGCCTTTGTTCCGGGGGTGCTGTGCTTTACCAATGCCCCGCCTCCCTGCCGTGTTCTGTCCTTGCTTCCTGACTCACAGGCTACGCCGGCAAGTTGCCGGCTTAACCTTCAATTACAGTGGGTAATTAAGTAGGCAAATTTATTTTCATCAAACAGCCAAGTGCTCCCAAGGAGTCCCTGGAGGATAGGGGCTGAAGTTGTGTTCCTAAAGGGGTTCTGGCTGAGAAGACTTGTAACGAAAAAGAGGGGCAAGAGTGGATTTGCCAAAGCACCTCTGTGCACAATAACAGTAAGTGACTTGTGCAAAAGAGCAATTTAGGAGGGAGCAGGCTTACCTTCCTCCCTCCCCCATTTTTTCCTATCTCAACTCTCCAGGCTGGGAAGCCAGATCTCTAGAAGCCTATTAGAGGTTGGAACAGCAAAGAAAGCTAAAAGTGCCAGAAGGCAGACAGTGAATGCGGTGTGAGCGGGCGCTGCACTCCTCTCCACCTCCTTCCCTCCATCCTCCTGCTCCCTTCCTCCTCCGGCTCCGCCCCGATTCTGCCCGCTCATTGGCCGATTCTACCGGCTGGGCCTCTCTCCGAATTTAAAGGGCCCGCTTCCGCGCCGCCTTGGGAACCGCAGCTGGTCCCGGCCTTGCGGCCTGCGGGGGAGGCTGCCCGGAGGAGGCAGCGACGGTGGAGGTGGCAGTGTGTCCCCGGCCCCCAGGACCGTGGCTTCCTTCTCGGCCAGGTAGGTCTTCAGGAGTGCTCTCGCGGCTCCCCGGTTCCTATCCAGAGCCGGCCTCCCCGCAACGATTTGCAGCGCGTGTCCTGGGCCCTCCCTCCATCTCCAACACCTTCCAACTTCCCCTGCCGGCTATGACCCCGACCACCAACTCCAACTCCTTACCCACTCCAGGCCTAGGTAGGGATTTTTGTTGGTAGCCTGTGGCAGCCCGGAGGGGGTGAGATGTGGTGCCCAGAGGATACAGGATAACCCCCCCACAACCGTACAAGGACAGATGCACAAGGCCCTGAGTGTCACAGGATCTCCCTGTCTGCCCTCCACGAAGTGACTGTATCTTGGAAACTGGGGAACCTCTCCCCCATTTGCTGTAGGGGCCTATACACCATTCACTCTCCTTAGAGGGGGGCCTTCAAAGCAAACAAGAGACATTGGACTGTATGTGCACACCCAGGACACCCATATGCACACAGTTGTGGCTCAGTCTAATGTGCCTGACACAGTCTTCCTAAATGCTCCTGTATTTTGAATGCACGACTTGGGCTGACCCATGCTGAAATCTCAGTGCTCGTGTCCATCCCTTGCCCAGTAAGTTATCCTTGCTCCCTCTGTATCCACCCTCTCCCCGTTGGCAGGTCTATCCATCTGTCCATACATCTGTGGGGGTCTGCAATGGCCACCTTTAGCCGCCAGGAATTTTTCCAGCAGTTGCTGCATGGCTGTCTTCTGCCTACTGCCCAGCAGGGCCTTGACCAGATCTGGATGCTCCTTGTTATCTGCCTCACCTGCCGTCTCCTCTGGAGGCTTGGTAAGTGCCTGCCACGCAATGTGCTCCCACCACCCGGCCATATCACATTTGCCACATTTATGCATGCCAAGCCCCACCTTTTCCTGCCACATCTTGCCAGGCCAAGCCAGGATTCAACATGTCCTGCCCACCACATCCCTCCAAAACAAGTGCCATTTCACCACCTCCACATTCTCTGTTCCGCCAGCCCATGCTCCCCTAGCCAAACCACATCCTGCCATGACAAACTCAACCATTATCTGTTCCTGGGCTCTGGATCTTGGAGTCCTAGCACAAGGTGGTAAGATGGTAAAATGCTGATGCCAGCGGATTGTGGAATCCTGTATATACTCTCCCCACCCCAATGGCAGGGTTCGAGTATTCTGACATCGGTGGCTTCCCAAATGTTACCATTGGGAGGTGGAGCTTGGTGGTAGAAAACTTGCTTTATATATGTAAGGTCCTGGGACTGATCCGTGGTACTGTCCAAAGCCAACCCAAATGCTGGCATTTGAATTTTGAGGACCTAAAGAGAGTTTTGGATTTGAGGATTCTAGAATGTTTTCCATTGGTTGCAAATCTATAGCCCAATGATAAGGCACCCTAAAATTCCTAAAGGATACTAAGATTTCTGCACACCCACAACTCAAAAGTGTTCAACACTTGCTTATTATTTTCTTTGAAATATGTTTTCCCAGGTTTATCATTTTGAAATATTTCAAAGTTACAGCAAACTTTCAAGAACAGTACAATGAAGGGCCAGAGAGATAGCACAGTGGGTAAGGGGTTTTGTCTTGCATGTGGCCAACCCAGGTTTGATCCCCAGCATCCCATATGGTCCCCTAGACTGCCATGAGAAACTTCTGAGTACAGAGCCAAGAATAACCCCCAAGTGCCGCTGGGTGTGGCCCCAAAACAAAAGTAATAGAATAGTACAATGAACACACATCTGTGCTGTCAAGATCTTTTCCTATTAGCTCTAGCCATCTTCCTCTCTAACTCGCTTTCTGAGTCACCCAAACCCCTGCTGACATCATGATACTTCACTCTCTATCCTTCAGTGTGTAGCCCCCAAAGACAACCTTCTCCACCACTGCAACCTTAGTCATCAGTTGGACACAGTTGCAGTATTATCCACTAAAAATCAATAGGCATCTTTTATCTAGCCCCCTTGGGAAATCTCTCTTTGCTTTCCACCCAGGCCCTGCCACCTCTCCAGCTCCCCAACACCTACCTACTCAAGGCCCACTCCAACCCAACCACTATCCATCCTCAGGGCCTTTCAAGGGTGCATGCTCGGCCCATGGGACCCTTTCTTCCTACCAACCCACCCAAACTTCCCCTGTTCTCTCTTATCCAAGGGTTACCCTCCTACTTGAAGCATGCAAGCACCGTGGCCGGTGGTTTCTTCAGCCTCTACCACTTCTTCCAATTGCACATGGTTTGGGTCGTGCTACTCAGCCTTTTGTGCTACCTCGTGCTGTTCCTCTGCCGACATTCTTCCCATCGGGGTGTCTTCCTCTCCGTCACCATCCTCATCTACCTGCTTATGGGGTATGGGTGTGCATGAGGGGGATTGTGGGCACAAGGCCCTCAAAGGGATATCCAGGGTGGGGATGGGGTTGGTGATTATTTTTTCCCAAGGCAACTTGGTTATTTTTCCCAAGGCTGTATGAGCTTGGGCTCCCCCTGGAGGAGGGAATTTTGGAGACTAGAATCCTCTTAAAATTATGTAGGACTAGCTGGAGAGATAGTACAGCAAGTACTTACTTGCCTTGCACACAGCTCAACCGGTTTTGTTTCTCAGCATCCCATATGGCCCTATAGCACCATCAGGTGTGATTCCTAAGTACAGAGAGCCAAAAGGAACCCCTGAGCATCACCAGGTGTGGCCAAAAAAACAAAACAATAAAACAAACTACAACAACCAAAAAAAACCGGTTAGGGGGCCAGAGAGATAGCACAGCGGTAGGGTATTTGCCTTGCACAAGGCCGACCCGGGAGGGACCCGGATTCAATTCCCAGCATTTCATATGGTCCCCTGAGCCTGCCAGTAATGATTTCTGAGCACAGAGCCAGGAGTAACCCTTGAGCACTTCTGGGTGTAAACCAAAAACCAAACCAAAAACAATGGTTATGCAAGGCAGGAAGTGCTAGCCTTCTGTGCACCTGAGTTGCTGTCCCTTCCCTCTCAGCCCCTCTCCCTTCCCCACTGTGGTCTCTGAGACCAGGGGAGACCAAAACCACCCCCTTTTTTTCTCAGTGAGATGCACATGGTGGACACAGTGACATGGCACAAGATGCGAGGTAGGCAGACCTGGCTGTATCACCCATTCCACTTCTAACTACCTACACTGGCTTTTCCTTGCACAATTTTAATCTTGTGATTCCCACTCCTCTGAGTCTCAGATTACCCTGGTATCTGTCTCTTTTTTCTACCATGCCTTTCCCTGGGTCCTCCTGGGCCTTCTTGTATATATACCTTGGTCTTGAAGTAAAGGGTGTCTGCTTGGCCTGGGCCCACCTTTTCTCTGGCTCTTTGCCTCCCTGTATACCCCACCCTCCTCTTTTCTATCTCGCACATGATGTTCTCCACCCTTCCATGCTGCCCTACTCTCCGCCTATGAACATAACCGTGGGCACCACACATAGGGGCCCAGATGATCGTGGCCATGAAAGCGGTATCTCTGGGCTTCGACCTGGACCGGGGCGAGGTGGGTGCTGTGCCCTCACCTGTGGAGTTCATGGGCTACCTCTACTTCGTGGGCACCATCGTCTTTGGGCCATGGATATCCTTCCATAGCTACCTACAGGCTGTCCAAGGCCGCCCGCTGGTGAGGTCCTGGGAGAACAGGTGGGCAGGGACTGTGGGAGCCACCAAGGGGCATTGCTCATGGAGTTTTGATCACTACAGAGCCGCCAATGGCTGCAGAAGGTGGCCCGGAGCCTGGTGCTGGCCCTGCTGTGCCTTGTGCTGTCCACCTGTGTGGGCCCTTACCTCTTCCCGTACTTCATCCCCCTCGATGGCGACCGCCTCCTTCGCAAGTGAGCACACAGCTTTCAAGGCCTCTGCCCAGCAGTGAGGGGGTTGGGTAGGGATCTGAGGTCTCCCCAGATCTGAACCTCTCTCTTAATACTTCTGTCTGTCTTCTGTTACTACAGCAAGAAACGCAAGGCCAGGTAAATGAGGGCAGGTTCTGAGAGTGCGTGGGGTTGTTGGCAGGATGGGAGGGCGGGGTGGCAGATGGGGTTTGGGAGTGCAGTCAATGACTGATTGGTTCTAGAAGTTGCCATCTGTGTTCCCATCTACCACCCCCACTCTACTTGAAAGAGAGTATGGGTTGTCTGTGTGATTGACGGAGCATTGGGACTTGTATCCAGCTGACACTACAACACAGACTGTGTCCATCTGCCCTAGATTCACTGCTAGAAATGGGGCCATGTGTCTGCAGTGGGAAAAGACATATGTATTAGTTGGCCATACCAAGCTGATCTGCCTCTGGGCCTCAGGTCATCAGCACCATCCTCATGGTTTGCTGAGCACCCACTGACCTCCCATTTGGGAATGACAGTCTGGCTGGTTGTGCCCTTGTTACCAATGGGGTGTGTAACTGTCAGAGACATCTAGCCTGTGGATAACTTGAGCCATTAGTGAGACTGATAGAAGCATGTTGTGTGTGTATGTCAATTCTGTTCTCTAGTCATGTGATATGGAACCAAGGAATCTTCCCTGTCTGCAGAACTGAACTCTAGGTGGGGAACTACCAATTTTGGGGGAGCCAAAGATAGGACAGCAGAGACAGTACTTGTCTTGTACACAACTGACCTCGATTTAATCCTTGGCACTACATAGGGTTCTTCCTGAGCTCTGAGCACAGATATGGGTGACCCAACTCTCATCTTCCATAATATTATCCTACTGCTTCATGTGTCACCCCTCCCTCACTCTGGTTGCTGACTCTAGCAGATACTGAATGAGGCTCAACAAGCTCAAGTGATATCTCTAGTATTGCCCCAAAAAGTAACCAGATAGTCACCACAGGTCTGCTTCCAGAACTTCTGCCTTGCCCAGTACAGGACTTCTTTGGTCTCTTTGGGACCATTTCAAGCATGGATAGACATAGTGATTTCTCTGGAGTATAGACTGGAGGAGGTCACATCAGGATGCTGATGGACTCTGTGCCTAACTGAAAGTACTTCTGCCCACCTCTTATCACTGAGTGAAACTAGAGGCAGGGTATTTGGCTGCTACGATTTGTGTTGCCCCCCCCCAATAGATAGAGGCTGTGATGTGTGATCTCCAACTGACTGGTTCAGGGACTGGCAGTCCCACCAAGTAAGATGCAGGAGCTTGGCCTATTATCAGGCTGCTCCTGTGTCATTTGAGCTACATGACACTAAACCATTGGCATGTGTGTGCGTATCACAGCCGGCTGACTTGTACCATCATGTTTCTGTCTTGTCAATGCACTACTTGGGCCAGCCTACAGGGTCTCTCTGACTCTTTTCCTTTCTTCTCTGCTGCCTTCCTGACCCCTTAGGGGCCCTAGGGGAGCCATGGTAAGGTAAGTCCATTGAGTGGGGCTGGCAATGCTGACTAATGGTGGGTTAGTGGGCTGCACGGGACCTGATGCTTGCTTTTTCCTCTCCACCCCCTCATTCCTGTCTCTCCAGGTGGTTGCGGGCCTATGAGAGTGCGGTCTCCTTCCACTTCAGCAACTACTTCGTGGGTTTTCTGTCTGAGGCCACAGCCACGTTGGCAGGGGCTGGCTTCACCGAGGAGAAGGATCACTTGGAATGGTGGGAGGGCCACTGGAGGGCCCTGCTCCTAAGGGGTTCTCTTGGGAAGAGCTGCAGGGAGGAGGGCAGGTGCTCCTGGGTGAGGAAAGAGGCCAGAGAAAAGTATAGCAGTCAGATGAGTGGAGATCCCAAATCAATGTGTTTATCTCTTCTGTCCACAGGGATCTAACTGTGTCTAGGCCCCTGAATGTGGAGTTGCCCCGGTCCATGGTGGAAGTTGTTACAAGCTGGAACCTGCCCATGTCTTACTGGCTAAATAACTGTAAGTCACCAAGCCACATCTCACAGAAAGACCCTTCACATGTCACACTTCAGATATGCACTGAATACTTACTCCATACTGAGTATTGAACATTGCAGGAGTCAAACACTTCGAATCTCTGCCCTTATGATGTCATTGCTTTTTGGAGAGGGTGAGTTTGGGCCACACTCACTCCAAATGTTCAAGGCTTACTCCTGTCTATGTACTCAAAGGATCACTTATTTTTTTCTTTTGGGGTTTGGGGGCCACAGTGGGCATACTCCTGACTCTGTGCTCAGGGATCATTTCTAGTAGGCTCACAGTACCATATGGGATTCCAGAGATTGACCCTGGTTCACCTGACAAATACTCTACATGCTATACTATTGGCTCCAACTTCATGGGATCACTTCTAGTGGGGCTATGGAAACCACATATGTAAAGTGTTGAGGATGGAACCTGGGTCAACCACATGCAACACAAGAGCTTTATTCTGTATGCTATCTGGTCCCATCCCTGCCCTTAGAACTCACTAGTTTTATGAGAGCAGCAGATTATACATAAGAGAGAAAATACAGAAGAATTCCTGTGGGGGACTGGAGTGAGAGGACAGCGGGGAATAAGCTTTCCTTACATATGGGTTCAATCTTTGACATCAGATAGAGTCCCTTGAGCCCCAACAAGAGTGACTCCTGAGTACAGATCCAGGAATCAATACTGAGCACCACTAGGTGTGACTCAAACCAAAACAAATAAGAGTTCAGGTGGTGATAAGTGTTCTGATAATTAATAATAATAAAGGAACAGACAAAGATCCAAGATTGGGGGCCAGAGTGATACACAGTGATATGGCATTTGCCTTGCATGCAGCTGACCCAGATCAGACTCGGGTTTGGTCCCCTGAGCCTGCCAGGAGCAATTTCTGAGCTTGCCAGGAGCAATTTCTGAGTGCAGAGCCCTGAGCACTGCCGACTGTGGCCGAAAAAAAAAAAAAAACCCACGATGATCCAGGATTTTAGCAGGAGTGGAGTTGGGGTATGAGACTGGACTTTTTGTTTAGTTTTGGTTTGGGGGCCACACCCACTGGTGCTCATGTGTTACTCCTGGCTCTGCACACAGAAATCGCACCGGGCAGGTTCAGGGGACCGTATGGAATGCCGGGGATTGAACCTGGGTTGACCACGTGCGAGGCAAATGCCCGACTCACTGTGCTATCTCTCTAGCCTCAAGACCAGACTTTTAAATAAATTAGTCAGAGAAAATCACCCTAGGGAGGGAATTTTTGAGCCAAGACCTGAGAATGAGTGAGTGAGCAATGTAATAAGTAAGGGAGATGAATGATGAAGGCAACAGTCAGTGCAAAGGCACTGAGGTAGAATTAGGTCTGGTCCACTGGCAGAACAGCAAGTAGAAAAGTAAGGTGGGGGCATAGTGAATAAGGGGGAGCACAGAGAGGCAATGAGGTTGAAGAGATGACAGGGGTCTGGTCTTATAAGATCATGGCAAGGATTTGGAGGGAGCTTAAAAGCAGTTCTTAGGAGGGGTTGGGGATTATTCTCAGAGATCTTCAGCCAACTAGAGCAGATGGTTCACTGCTCAAGGTCAGCAGTACGGGATGCCACCAAGACCACTCCATAAGTGTTCACAGACCTTCAAGGCCATACTCAGTAGTGTGTGGGAATCTGTAGTGGGCTAAGACTCAAACTCAGGATCTCAAGCATAAAAAGCATGTATGCACCATTTCCTTTTTTTGTTTTTGTTTTTTTGGGTCACACCCGGCACCGCTCAGGGGTTACTCCTGGTTCTATGCTCAGAAATCACCCCTGGCAGGCACAGGGGATTATATGGGATGCCAGGATTCTAACCACTGTCCTTCTGCATGCAAGGCAAACGCCTTACCTCCATGCTATCTCTCTGGCCCTGCTTTGTATTTTTTAAACTTTATATATTTATTAATTGATTGGTATTTTGGCCACACCCAGCACTGGTCAGGGGATACTCTTGGCTCTGCACTCAGAAATCACCCTGGCAGGCTGGGGGACCATATGGGATGCCAGAAATTGAACCAGGTCCCACTGTGCTATCTCTCCGGCCCCCATGTTATTTTTGTTTTGTTTTGTTTTTATATATGGAACACTTCACAAATTTGTGTGTCATCCTTACGCAGGGGCAATGCTAATCTTTTCTGTATTGGTTCAATTTTAATATATATGCTGCCAAAGCAAACACAGAGCACATGCTTTGTATGTGAGAAGCTCAGGTTTGGTCCCCAGAATCATATTGTCCCCAAGCAGTGTTGACCAGAAGTAGCCCCTGAACACTACTGTTGGGTGTGGCCCCCAAACCAAAAAATTAATATTTTTATTAAGATACCATGATTAACAAAGGTATTGATAGTTGAGTTTTAGATATACTATGTTCCAGCACTAGTCACATCCCTAGTGTCAAGTTTCCTTGACTAGTATCCCCAGATTCCCTCTCATACCCCAATCCACCTCTTTGAGACTAAAAATATAAAAGAGCTAGGGGTAGCTAGAGCCCTAGAATACTGGTTAGAGCACTTTCTTTTCATGTGACGAACCTAAATTTAATCCCTAGCACCCCATATGGTCCTTGTCCTCTGATCCCCACCAAGAGTGATCCCTGAAGGCAGAGTCCAGGAGTAAGCCTGAACACCACATGGTGTGGTCCAAATGCAAAATAATAATAATAATAATAATAATAATAATTAAAAACTGCACTTTGGACATGTGAAATTTGAGGTCACCATAAATGTTATTTTTCCTGGAGGTTACAACAGGATTAAGGTATGTCTCCTCCCTTTGCACCTGGCCCTCCAGAAGGCCAGGGGCTCTCATGAGATTCTTAACCCCCATCTCCTCCCTCTAGATGTTTTCAAAAATGCTCTCCGCCTGGGAACATTCTCGGCTGTGCTGGTCACCTATGCAGCCAGTGCCCTACTGCACGTGAGCAGGGCAAAATTGGATTAGGGTGGAAGCAGGGTAGGGGTAGCAGGGACCCTTCCCTCACATCCTCATCCTCACATCTCCCAGGGCTTCAGCTTTCATCTGGCTGCAGTGTTGCTGTCCCTTGCGTTTATCACATATGTGGAGCATGGTGAGTGCAAAGCTGGGCCGGCAGACTGGGTGGAAGATTGGAAGGGGAGAGGATGGAACTGCTATTCTCTAGAGCTAACCTGATCCTCTTCTCTCCCATGCCTGCTGCTCCAGTCCTTCGGAAGCGCTTGGCTCGGATCCTCAATGCCTGCATCTTGTCAAAACGGTGCCCCCCAGACTGTTTGCACCAGCATCGTTTGGTGAGGGCTCAGCCTGGGCTCCTTGATAACCCCACTACCTCCCTCACAGAGGGCATTTCTGTAACCAACTTAGCTCTACCCCCAGGGTGCCTGGTTTCTTTTGATGCTTGGGCTAGACCCCTAATTAGACCTTACATCACTGGCATACATTTCTCTAACATTTATCCAGTGGCTGCTGCATGTGGAGACAAAGCACCATTCTAGAGTGCTGGAACTACAACAGTGAACCAAATGGACAAAGTCCCTCTGGGGACCAACATTTCAATAGAGAAGACAGGATATTCAAAACATCAGAAGCCCTTCAAGCTTGGTAGCTTGTGATTAGTGGAAAGGAGAAAATACTTAAGGAAGGCTTAGGCATTGTCGAGAGTGAAAAATTTAAATTTTACATAGAGAATTGACAAGATCTTTAGCCTAAATGAGGAGGGGGGTATTCCAAGCCAAATGAGCAGCAAGTATAAAGACCATACCTGAAGAGGGCCCACAGTGTCCCTGAGTAACCTCCAAGAAGTGGTATAGCTTGTCCAGAGGGCATGGGGAGAGAATGGCAGGAGCTGTGGGCCTAGGGTTACTTCTGTGTGAATTTGCATTCAGTTAGTGATAAGAAGTCTGGACATCCTCAGGTGATATCTCTCCTACCCTATCACTCATGCTTCTCACCATCATTCTGCCTTTTTTCCCCAATCCTATGGTCTTCCCCAAATTGGATGCCTTTGTGTTAACAGCACCCTCATTCTTGGATACCCTTTGAGCTCCTGTAGGAGTTGAACTACCATCCCTACCCCAGTTGATGCCGGGACATCCTCCTTCATGGGACTCGTTGGGCCTGGAGCATCTTCCCTGGGCTCCCCTACCCAAGTATGATGGAGTACAAGTCCAGGTGCCAAGCCCTCTATCCCCCACAGGGCCTGGGGGTTCGAGCCTTAAACCTGCTCTTTGGGGCCCTAGCCATCTTCCACCTGTCCTACCTGGGTTCCCTGTTCGATGTCGATGTGGATGACACCACAGAGGAGCAGGTGAGGTGGGGCCCTGGGGTAGGGTGACCCAGGGATATTGGTACAGATTCGTGGGAACCACACAGACCAGGTTGGGAGGCTGAAGCAGGGTGCTTAAGCCCTCAGATCTTCTCAGATCTTCTTTCTATTGTTTTTTTGTTGAAGTGGTATATTATGTAAAATATGAAGAATTAACTTTAAACTTTATTTTGTAGACATGGAGTACTAACCCCAGCTTTTACTTGGGGTAGGGGTAGGCATATTCAAGAGGCTATCTATTCTTGAGGTGGGGTGCAGATTGCCCAAAGGACTATACCTGGCTCAGTGCTCATGAATGACCCCTGGTGGTGCTCTGGGGGAATTCTATGCAGTGTTTGGGATGAACTAGGCAAATGCCTTCTTCACTTCTCTAACTCTCTGGTTTCTAGGTTTTTTTGCCCTCTTTTGGTGGGTGTTGGTTTGGGGACATTCAAGGCAGTTCTCAGGGATTACTCTTGGTTCTGTGTTCAGGGATTACTCTTGGCAAGGCTCAGGATAAACCCAGATGGACCACATGCAAGTCAAGCACCCCATTCTAACCACTATATTGTCTCTCCAGTCCTGGTCCCAGCTCTTCTTTAAGAATTATTTCTTGGGGCCAGAGAGATAGCATAGTGGTAGAGCTTTTGCCTTGCATGCAGCCAATCCAGGACGGATTGTTGTTCGAATCCCGGCATCCCATATGGTCCTGCCAGGAACGATTTCTGAGCTCAGAGCCAAGAGTAACCCTGAGCGCCGCCAGGTGTGACCCAAATACAAAAAAAATCATATTTTGGGGCCGGAGATACAGCACAGCGTTTGCCTTGCACAAGGCCAATCCAGGACAGATCTGAGTTCTATGCCTGGCATTCCCTGACCCTGCCAGGAGTGATATCTGAGCACAGAGCAAGGAGTAACCCCTGAGTGTCACCAAGTATAGCCCCAAAACAAAATATAATCATTTCTTTTTTTAGGTAGGCTCTAGTTTATTAATCAAGGTCATTCCTGACTGTGCTAGGGAGTTCATGTGGTACTGGGGTTTAACACTTGCTTCCTGCATGCTAAGCCTGCAGAAAGTCCTTAAACCTTTTTCTTGGCCCTTATTTCATTCTGGGTGTCACAACCACCAATGTTCAGGACTTATTCTTGAATCTGTGTTCAGGGATCACTCATGGTGGGCTCAAGAGGCCATAGGGAATGTCAAAACCTGGGTCAATTGTGAGCGAGACAAGCATCTACCTGCTATGCTATTGCTCTGGTCCCTATAATTTTTCATACTTAATTTTATTGTTGTGGAGCCCATTAGTAGCAGTGTCCCAGTGAGGTGCTGAGGGTTAATAGGGCCACAACCTATGAGGGCTGTGTTCTAGGGGCCCTACAGTTCGGAGGAGCAAATTGGTGCTCATATATTCTACTACTTGAAATGCATCTCTATCCTAAAATTGTTTTGCTTTGTTTTGAAGTCATACTTGACAATGCTCAGGAATTACTCCTGGTTCTGCACTCAGGGATTACTCCTGGCAGTGTTTGGGGAACCATATGAGGTACCATAGTTTGAATCCAAGTCATCTATGTGCAAGACAAGCACACTAGCCATTATACTTTGCTGTATTATTTCTCTAATCCCTGATTTTTTTTTTGTTTTTGGGCCACACCCAGTGATGCTCAGGGATTATTCCTGGTTGTGCGCTCAGAAATCGCTCCTAGTTTGGGGGGGCCATATGGGACCCTGGGGGATCAAACCGAGGCCCGTCCTAGGTCAGCGGCATGCAAGGCAAGCACCCTACCACTGCGCTACCCATCCAGCCCTTTTTTGTTTTTGTTTTTGTTTTTTGGGGGGGTCCCACCCGGCAACACTCAAGAGTTACTCCTGGCTCTACGATCAGAAATTGCTCCTAGAAGGCTTGGAGGGACCATATAGAATGTCGGGATTTGAACCACCATCCTTCTGCATGTAAGGCAAACGCCTTACCTCCATGCTATCTCTTCAGTCCCTGGACCCATTTTAGTTATTTTTTGGAAGTGAAATTGTACAGGGGTTAAGAAGGTGCTTGCCTTGCATATAGCTGACTCTATTTAAATCCCTGACACCACACTTTGGTTCCCCAAATACTGCAAGGAATAACTCTTGAGAAAAGAGCCCCCCAAGTGATCTCTCAAAAGTTATTTTGTGATGTTTTTGGAGGCCTGTGGTACCAGGATTCCAACCCAGGATTTTCAACCAAGATATGAGTTCTACCACTTGAGCTATGTTCCATACACCCACCAGCCTAATTTTTTAAAACATGGGATTTTGTTGTTGTTGGGTTTTTTTCCCAGTTTTTTTTTTAGCCACATCCAGGCACACACAGGCACTCAGAGGTTGCTCCTGGATCTGTTCTCAGAAATCACTCCTAGCTCGGGGGACCATATGGGATGCCAGGGATCAACCCAACATCTATTTTGGGTCAGGCATGTGCAAGGCCTTTCCACTGTTCTACCACTCTGGCTCCCATGTTTTCTTTTGGCCAGGAAGATGGTTCAAAGGGCTGAATGGCATTCATGCTTTGCATGCTGGAATCCCAGGTTTAATTTCCAGCTCCACATGATTCTCCTAGCACTGCCAAGAGTGACCCTGAGCACAGAGTTGAGAGTAACCCAAGTATTGCCAGATATTATTTTTACTCAGAAAGAATTTGCAAACTCTGTATTCTACTTCAAAAATGTGTATTTGGGTGGGCAGAGGTGGCAGGAAATGAATTTTATAATTATATATTACTTTTATTTATACAGAACATGCACATTCTATGTTCTATTGCTTTTTAAAAGTAAAATTTACATTTATTCCTATGGCTTTTGTTGGGGCCAAGAGATAGTACCTTTTGGGCACTTGCCTTGTACTTGGCAAACCCAGGTATAATCCCCACCATCCCATACAGTGCTACAAGCCCTCCAGGAGTGAGCCCTATGCACTGCCAGGTGTAGCTCCCCAAAACATATGACTTTTTTTTTTTTTTTTTTTTTTTTTTTGTGGTTTTTTTTTTTTTGGGTCACACCCGGCAGTGCTCAGGGATTATTCCTGGCTCCAGGCTCAGAAATTGTTCCTGGCAGGCACGGGGGACCATATGGGACGCCGGGATTCGAACCGATGACCTCCTGCATGAAAGGCAAACGCCTTACCTCCATGCTATCTCTCCGGCCCCTGACTTTTATTTTTTTAGTTAGACATTTTTCCCCTTTTCCAACCATAGCTATAATGCTTGAGGTGGTTCCTAGCAGTGCTCAGATGATCATGCACTCCCAGGAATCAAACCAGGGCTCCCACAGGCAAAGACTCTCTTTTAGTTCAGGTTTGTCTGTTACCCCCAAATCTGTGCTCTGAGGTGGCTCCTGGAGGTACTTAGAGGACCATGAAAGGATCGAATCCAGATATCCATTGTATAGCATTCAATACATCTAATTAACTCTCCATACTCTTAGTTTAACTTTTTGTTTTGTTTTGTTTTTCTTTCTTTTTTTCTTAGTTTAACTTTATCATGTTTTGTTTTGTTTTGTTTTGAGTTTAGGGGCCACACCTGGTGGTTCTCAGGGGTTATTCCTGGTTCTGCACTCAGGAATCACTCCTGGTGGTGATCATATAGGATGCCAGATATTGAACCCAAGTAAGGCCCATGCAAGGCAAGTTCTCTTAACTAATGCTCCAGCCCCTTAACTTTTTTTTGAAGGGGTGGATACTCAGAGGTGCTTATGGCTTACCATATATTCCAGCGTATAAGACGACTTTTGAAACGAAAACAAAAGTCAACTGAAAATTGGGGGTCGTCTTATACACCGAGTATATCCCGAAAAACATTTTTATATGCCACTAAACAAAAATCATCTGGATATTGCCACGAAACGAATTTTCCAACTCCATCATGCACCAATCACTGCAAGGCTGCTCGGACCGCCTCTCTAATTCAGCCAATCCAAGCAGGCTTTTTATGCATGCAAATTATACAATGTTCTGTATCCAAATCTACACTGTAAGGGGCCGGAGAGATAGCATAGAGGTAAGGCGTTTGCCTTTCATGCAGGAGGTCATCGGTTCAAATCCTGGTGCCCCATATGGTCCCCCGTGCCTGCCAGGAGCAATTTCTGAGCCTGGAGCCAGGAATAACACCTGGGCACTGCCGGGTGTGACCCAAAAACCACAAAAAAAAATCTACACTGTAAAAAGACTGCTCAGATTGGCCAGAGTCAGAGAGGAAGTCTATGACAGTATAACCTTTGAATCTTTGTTTGTTGTGATTGACTCACTGTGGTACATGCAGTTGCAGCACAGAAACATTGTTTTATACAGCGGATATAGTCCTAAACCTATGTTTTAACTGTAAAATTAGGGGGTCG